>NC_091125.1:104896620-105159120 GCF_040183065.1 Periplaneta americana | reverse complement strand
GAAGGGGAACTGGGATAAGAGAAGGGTAACTGGGATAAGAGAAGAAGGGGAACCGGAATAAGAGAAGGGGAACTGGGATAAGAGAAGAAGGGGAACAGGAATAAGAAAAGGAGAACTGGGATAAGAGAAGAAGGGGAACCGGAATAAGAGAAGAAGGGGAACTGGGATAAGAGAAGAAGGGGAACCGGAATAAGAGAAGGGGAACCGGAATAAGAGAAGAAGGGGAACTGGGATAAGAGAAGAAGGGGAACCGGAATAAGAGAAGAAGGGGAACTGGGATAAGAGAAGAAGGGGAACTGGGATAAGAGAAGAAGGGGAACCGGAATAAGAGAAGAAGGAGAACTGGGATAAGAGAAGGGGAACTGGAATAAGAGAAGAAGGGGAATCGGGATAAGAGAAGAAGGGGAATCGGGATAAGAGAAGAAGGGGAACTAGGATAAGAAAAGAAGGAGAACTGGGATAAGAGAAGAAGGAGAACCGGAATAAGAGAAGAAGGGGAACTGGGATAAGAGAAGAAGGGGAATCGGGATAAGAGAAGAAGGGGAACTAGGATAAGAAAAGAAGGGGAACTGGGATAAGAGAAGAAGGGGAACCGGAATAAGAGAAGAAGGGGAACTGGGATAAGAGAAGAAGGGGAATCGGGATAAGAGAAGAAGGGGAACTAGGATAAGAAAAGAAGGGGAACTGGGATAAAAGAAGAAGGGGAACCGGAGTAAGTGAAGAAGTGGATCAGAATAAGAGAAGAAGAGGTACCATTATAAGAGAATCGAAATAAGAGAAGGGGAACCGGAATAAGAGAAGGAGAACTGGAATAAGTGACGAAAATAAGCGAAGAAGGGAACCGAAATAAATGAAGAAGGGAAACTGGAATAAGAGAAGAAGTGGGTCGGAATAAGAGAAGAATAGGTACCATTATAAGAGAATCGAAATAAGAGAAGAAGAGAAACCGGAATAAGAGAAGAAGAACCGGAATAAGAGAAGAACAGGAATAAGAGAAGAAGAACCGGAATAAGAGAAGAAAGTAAGTGAAGAAGGAAACCGGAATAAGTGAAGAAGGGGAAAGAGAACCGGAATAAGAAAAGAAGGGGAACCAGAATAAGTGAAGAAAATAAGTGAAGAAGGAAACCGGAATAAGTGAAGAAGGGGGACCGGAATAAATGGAGGGAAACTGGAATAAGAGAAGAAGTGAATCGGAATAAGAGAAGAAGAGGGACCGGAATAAGAGACGGGGAACCGGAATAAGAGAAAGGGAACCGGAATAAGTGAATAAGGAGAACCGGAATAAGTAAAAAAGTGGAACCGAAGTAAGAGAAAAAGTGGATCGAAATAAGAGAAGAAGAGGGACCGGAATAACAGAAAAGATGGATACGAATGAGAGAAGAAGAGGGAGTGGAATAAGAGAAGAAGGAGAACCGAAATAAGTGAAGAAGTGAAACCAGAATAAGTGAAGAAGGGAAATCGAATAAGAGAAGAAGGGGAATCAGAGTAATAGAAGAAGAGAAACCTGAATAAGAGAAGGGGGACCGGAATAAGGGAAGAAGAGAAACCGGAATAAGAAAAGGGGAGTAGAATAAGAAAAGAAAGGGAGTGAAATAAAGGAGGGAATCAGAATAAGATAAAATAGGTGGATTGAAATAGGGAAGGGAGGAACTGGAGAAAAGTGGGGTAAGCACAAAAGTAAAAAGGCTAAAATAATTAGAAGAGAATTCCCTCTTGCAGCATTATATTGGTTGACATATCTATGTATTGGCTATAAGTAATGGTAATGTAATTCTTCATTCAGCATTCTTAAACTACAAAAATGCTACTTAGATAAGATACAATTTTAATGGTGTTAAGACAATAATAGAGCAGCAGTGGTGTTGCTAACAGAAGCAATCGAAGTGGTCGGAGAGAACATATATACCCAGTCGTCGCAAATGACACAATATCTATGTGGTTCGAACCCCTCTCTTTTGATAAGAAGCCATCAACGGAGCTATTACGGCTGGACGCTGCAGATGATGACACGAGGAAGGGAAATGCTTCTCGCTTGAAATTACGCAAGCTATTTGGATTTCCAAGCCACGCATACTTTGAGTCATAGTGACGTATTCTATATCCTGTGAAGATGTGCAAGATAATGTAAGAAACTGTCACAGCCCACAGAGCTAGAATGTGACTGCGTGAAGACACACACGGAAGAAAGTTGCAGTGCCGTCTTGATTCGGATTTATCACGTCGTTGATCGTTCTCCGCGACTTTCTTCATACGGTGAGCGAAAGTTCTTTCCTTTAGAATGTACAATATGATGATTATGCATATCGAGGCTGTTTTTTAATGCTGTGACCCACTTGGAAAGATGCGGGTTTTAGTTTCATTTTGCTGTAATGTAGTCCAGCTAATACACACGTGCAGTAAGGGTCTGCAAGTCTTCTGGTGTTATTTGTCACTCATCACGACAACTAGGTAGGCCTAACTAACGTGTGTCGGAAGTGTTTCTTTAACACCGATTATTTTTTATTTCCGTTTTTTAATCTGAAATAGTGAAGTGCAATGAACTTAAAGGATGTGTGTCGTTGCTTCAATTGCATATGTGTCCAATTTTTATCTCTAATGAGTAACGGCCAGTGTAGTTTATAACAGGAAGTCCACTAGCCGCCAAAAGCAGTAACTCCTTAAACTGCGTGTGTTGTACCTTAGTAGTGAAGGAAAGTTGAATTTCTTGTGCAACGTACCCTACGTGAAAGTTATTTGGTGAATAATATGAAATTAAAATTGTGTTATCAAGTTCATTTAATTTTTCCATTGTGTTCTAGTCAGCAGTTAGGGCAGTGCTTAGAAAACACGATTGTGGATTTGCTCCGTCTTAGAGTATGGATGTTAGTTCGTCTATTGTGAATCTGATGTCCCCTGCCAAGGTGAGATCGTAGACGGAAAACAATATTTTTTCATTGATTCTGATTCACGTTAACACTTTGATTAAAAAACTTAAAATTGTTTAACGACACGTTAAAAGTGTTAATTTTTTTTTTAAAGGTTATGTACCTTAGAGAGATGACCCGTTTCGACGCAGGTTCTGCGTCATCTTCAGTGTCCTACGAACTGAGTTTATATATTCCAAATAATGTGTGTACAAGAAATAAAAACTGTAGGTCCAATATTTAAAGATTTTCAAATTTCACTTCGGTGTGCCCTTAAAAAGTACCGTTAAGTTTTTAACTAAACACTAGTTAAGGTTATACATCAGTAGTGTGTCGGTCTATTGCCTGAAATCACAGATTAGTTACTGAAATAGGTGTCGGGTAACTCAATTACTAGAGCAACTGGCGTCAGATTGGGAAGTCTCGGGTTCAATCCCAGGTGATGGCGCGATTTTTCTCATCTCTAGAGTTTCAGAACGGCTCCGGAGTCCACTCAGGCTCATGTTAAATTGAGTATCTGCTCTTTCGTCGGGACCACACCACCTCATTCTAATGCCGAGCGCCTTCATGGCATCTAGAGAGAAATTCTTATCTTTACATATGGGGACAATGATTTCTGATGTGCCGTCTCTTTATGTACACTGGGTTAAAATGAAACTGTCCTGACTCTTAGTCTAGTAGTGGTTAGGCTGATACACTTGCATACAGGAAAGTTTGTATCCTCGTTCGATCCCCTGCTGTTGATATGTTTTTTCCTATTACTTTTATCCACCAATGTGATATTTTCAGTTAAATTTACCAAAGTTGAAAGGTAAGTGTTTTCGTGTTGGGGACTGGTTTGAAGGTGCAACCTCAACAGCAAGAAACTAACTCTTTGCCATTGAGCTAAGAGTACTACAGTAATAACTTGGATTGTAACGAGCACTAATGTAGCCTACTTTACTCCAGCATCGTAAGTGATCAAATGTTTGTCATAATAATCATTGTTTAAACACTATTTCTCATTTATGAAACTTTTCTTCACAAGATTATGATTATAAACATCTATCAATAATTACAACTACAGAAATTATACGCAATCTTATGAATATAAGTTGGTTCTCCCGAACGACCACAGAAGTAACCGAGTCACACTTAATTTTAGAGACGCGGCCACTTTCATTTTGACCAAGGGTGCAATGACTACTCCTAAACACTTGAACGGATTTTGTTCGTAATCAGCATGAAGTGAAGCTTTATGCTTTCTTGGCCTCGGCGCTATAATGAGGTTGTGTTGGCGACACTGTTCTCCGACCGTCTTTTACCCCAGGAAAGACTAGATAGTTGACAGGAAGCTGGGTAGCCCTCGGCGCCGTTCTGAAAGATTTAGCAACGAGAGAAATCTCGCTACCACCAGGGAGTGAACCCAGAACCCCCCGACCTGTAGCCAGTTGCTGTACCGACTGAGCTATCCGGGATCCCAATTATGCTGTGACGGCTTGAACATTGTTCAAATAGAGGCACTTCGCAGTTAAAGTTTACTTCGAATTTGTAATATCCTATCGTTGTTCTGGAAGAACAGTGACGCAACTACAAAATTGGATGATTATTAGAAACACCCTATCTGATTAGTACTATTTAAAACTAACCAAAAGTTATATTTTCCTTTATTTCCATTGTTAAAATTATTTTCAAATATCTATCTATCTGTCTGTCTGTCTGTCTGTCTGTCTGTCTGTCTGTCTGTCTGTCTGTCTGTCTGTCTGTCTGTCTGTCTATCTATATCTACCTATCTATATCTATCTGTTCATCTATCTACCTATCTATCTATTGTTCCTCCGGAACAGCGATATGATCATTTAATTTTATCTTCTAACTTTGGGGACTCTGTGTTTTCCCTTATCTTGCTTTGTCTGTTATTAAACTATGGTCTCCCTTCATGCTAAGCAAATAAGCAGGATCCCGTTTAAAGTTGACGGAACGACCACGTCAAAAGATCTTGAAAAGAAGAAGACAGTACTTTGCTCAAACTAGAAAACGTCAATATTTGAGTCATGCCATAATATCGGTCACAAGGCGTAGAATTCAACCCTCGACCCCCTTCATCCATGCATGACTTGCAATTTAAACACTTGGAAATTCTTCGTGTCTATCTGAAGTGCTTGATGGGCTGCAGCTAGTGAATGTAGTGATGAAAAGAGGACTCCACTCTCTCCTGCCGCGATGCTATTCCCCGGTCATTAGAATGCAGTTTCTTTATCTAGTGAACAATTTCAGTTGTTGCTTTGTCTCTCTAACGATGCAGAAGTTACTCTGCTTCGGTAAGAGAGACAAAAGGATAACGACTTGGCGAATAAGAAGAAATTGGAGAGTGAGTTTCAAAGCGCTATGTGGCATTTTTCTGAAAATTATGACTGTAGTAATAACGTCATCCCCCCATAAAATATAATTGATGCATATAAAAGGACCCTTTGTTCATAAGTGAAGATGGGTAAAGAAAAAATTCTATATTCAAGCCTAACATTACTTCGTTCTCGGTTCTTGATAATTTCAGAGAGATGACGAATGTGAAAGCCTATGATAGAAGCACGTGGATTTTATACGTCGCTAATATACAGCCTTTAGGTGTAAATAAACCTGCCAATGTATAATCCTATATGTGAGGTGTGCAATATTTTAAAATATGTAGACCTATCGATTAAGTCAGAAATAGTCTATGGGAACCAATAACTTATAATTAGTTTAAAACCAACATCTTGCCTTGTAAATTTTATCATATTACAGTAAAAGCCCGAAATAGCGCTGATCGATATAGATCTTCTTGCGGATTCGAATATAACGCGCAGTAAAATGTCTCCCTAAAAAAATAATTTCGGTGAAATTCTTTCGCTTCCGCGATAAGTTTTTTTTTCCCCCGTCAAACACCTTTACGAAACATAAAATACAGTATGTACTATAAAAAAAATAATCCGCGTCGCAACAGCCCATTAAGAGCCAGGGCGGACTAGCTGACTGGTGGTCTCACGTCTACATGTTTCCGTAGAGTTAAACAATCATCCAACCAGAACGGAGATACCGTGTGGTTAGCACGATGATCCCCCCCCCAAGCAATTATGGTTGGTTATTGTAACCGGATTTCGCTACCTATCGTAGCTCCCCGAATGCATCATGATACTGGGTGGACACTGGTCCCATACACTGGCCGAAATTTCATGAAAATTTTCTCTCTTCATGAGGACTCGAACCAGTGCGCATCCTGTAAGGCGAGTCCTAGGTATGTTACTTTAGATCACGAGACCACGACGCGGGACATTATATATACTCTACATTTATAAATATTAAGGACTACCTACTTTACTGTAGGCCTACATATATACAGTGGGATTAAATAAATGGAATTGCATACAGTTGTTCTACATTGTATACACACCACGTTTACGAGATATGCTAAGATTTATCCCCATTCCAGGGGACTGGATGTTTATCCCTTGTCTTATACGCGTCCTATGACGTCTCTGCGATGGCCCTGCGTCGTGCTGAACACACGGTCAGGGAGGTTGCATTGTGAGCGAGTCAATAGTGAAGGTCACATAAGAACAGTTCCTAAACAGCAAATATTGCCGTCTTGTCAATGTAGCCAAATGTTACTAGATATCACATGATCCTTCGTACTAAATGACTTGCTTACTGTACTTCATGTTGGAAGGTTATTCTAAATAATTCAATGATTTGTAACATATTTTCATAGGCAAACTATACGAAATAGGGATCAACATGTCAAGTATTTTGTCTGGCAATACGAAATTCATTGGTTTGACTAAACAACTGACTCACAAGACCTAACCTAAAAATGTATTTTGTTTGACCACATGTTATTAGTACTAACTCCGAAAACTTACCTGACTATAGTCCTGAATTATAACCACAACGCAACACATAAAATAACTATTATGTATTAATATTAATTAGTATGTTCAAATTTCACTATCTTCCAGTAACAGGCTCAGAAATCTAGTACAATTTTAATTTCATGGAACTCCAGTACCGACAAAATATTGTCGATATTTGTCTTAGCTACCAACATACCAGTTACGAAGTCCCTACCATTTGTATTATTTGTCAATATCGAAATTCGAAACGAAGTTGGCAAAAGAAAATTCAACGTGCAAACTATAAAATCGCCACAATCCACTAGCATATGTAGTAATGGGGGGAAAATGCTTAGGTTTCACCCTTAGGGTATGAAGTAAGCTGACCCGGACTATAGTGTTGGCCCAGAGATATTCTCCCCTACATCGCAATGGATTGTATTTGTAAGTCTGTATGGTGGAGTAGCTTATATAATAACACAAGGAAGAATAAGAAAATTATTAAGCTTCCTGCTGAATACTTTAATTACACTTGACGATTCGAGTTACAGTTTTTATTCGGATGTAGAACTACTGAGACATTTCCCTCTGAAACAATCCACCATTGATGAAAGAAGCGTGTCTGTTTGTGATTATACTTCAATATTTAATATGTAGATATCATCGGTAATCTGATTTTTCTGTAGAATTTATAAGTCTATTCCTTTGCTTATTTTTAACTCTCCCGTCTTCGTTCCCATTTAATAAATATTTATTGAATAAAGTGGAATATTTTTTTGACGTAGGATTAGATGCAGGTGCAGCCTAGCGGGGAATTTTCATTTCCTGTCAATTGCGGAAATAGGTGCAGCAGATTCGAAATATTCGTTGAAGGAATTATGAAATAGCGTTAGCATAATCTGATAAATAACAGAAGCAAATTTCCTTTCCCTCCAGAAAATGACAAACTGTTACTCGGAAACACGACATACCCAACATTACAAGAAAGGTACACTCTACCTACCAGTTTCGATTGGCAGAAGCAGGGAGGATATTTAAAAGAAGGATACAGTCTCTGTATTCCACCATTGCTTCGGTTTGGCTTCTTACCTTAAGGGCCGGAATATGGTAAACGGCGAACACATGTGAGATCTGTTATGGGGGATAATGAGCATGTCGTAATCTGTCATTTTTCATTCTACTATTTTGTTTTCACTGTACCTTAATAATTTTTATAGTTTATTACGAATGTGAGGTGCTAATCTTGTACATATTGTTATATTTGCTGAAAATTGCTATAAATCATGCCGAGAATTTGTTCGGTTTTATCCCGTGTATATATCCGATTTTCAAATAGAATCGCTTCTGATATTAACATTCCAGCGTCATACTGGTACAGCTCATGCATTTTGTCAAGACACTCGCGATGTGCAGTACCGGGAACAACGTTTCTGTGAACGGGGTAGAAGTATAGGCACAGTCTAGTATATACAGTCACGAATATGCATCCATAGATAGTTGCTAACCACTAGGATCGCTACTATCACCTCATCACAGACAATGCGAAATAGTACCGGCACAGTCTATTGTTCCCGGTAAGTAACTATAATGTCATTGATTGTTCCTAGTACCCTCAACAACTCAAGCTTCGTGACTGTTTATAATTAATTGTGGTAGAAGGGAAGGTCGGACGTGTGTCTACCGAGTTCAAGGCAAAGGCTAACCCGTTCCCCTATAATTCGTAAGTAGACTCATCCGATCTCGTGCGCAGCTCTGTAGGAAGAGTGGGAGAGTTTCTTGACAAAATGCATGACTGTACCTTCTACTACCGCTTTTACTTGTTGCTTTATTACATGTCAATATATAATTTTATTTTTTTTAAGTTCTGAGCTCTAATATTCGTTCTGTTCTCACCTCCATGAGGATAATAAACAATAGACGTTTACTAGCAGCGGAACTCAAAAGTCATGTGGTCAGCATGGCTCAAAACCAATGTTTACAACTTGATAAATAATGCGAAGACGAGGAACATATCACGTCCACTTCCCTTCCGGGAATCGCATACCACCCCGCTTGACATATAGCCGGAAACGTTATCATTTCAACTACATACACGTATATATGAAACGAACAAATTCTAAAGTGAATCAGTTTTGCAACGTTGCTGCTGTGTTTCTTACTACGTATGTATAGTAATAATTTTTAAGTAGTTGGGTAATGTGTTATATTGTGTTTCCGGTTTATTATTACTAACTACTGTCTGGAAGAGTTCACTTCACATTTTCATTACGAAGTCCTGAATTAACGTTATAAAACTAGTCTCTTGCGTACGACTAACTTTTGACATAAAATTAAAATCGTATCAATATTGTTTACCTATTATCATGTATAATTAAAAACTCTGTATTTGCGTATTGTAATGTAATTGTAATGTAAATATTACTATAGTCTAAACATTATTGTCATGCTCGCATATTGTCATTACGTATCATTGTTATTTAGTATGTTACCTTTTGATTGTTATACCAGTCATTCATTCATTCATAGTATTTTGCCCAAGGGCAGGTCTTTCACTGCAAACCCAGCATTCTCCAGTTTTCCTATTTGCTACCTTTCTCTTTGTCTTCTCATAATATTATGATCCATATATCTTAATGTCGTCTATCATCTGGTATCTTCTTCTGCCCCGAACTCTTCTCCCGTTCACCATTCCTTCCAGTGCATCCTTCACTAGACAGTTTCTTCTCAACCAGTGACCCAGCCAATTACTTTTCATCTTTCTGATCAGTTTCAGCATCATTCTTTCTTCATCCACTTTTTCCAACACAGCTTCGTTTCTTACTCTGTCTGTCCATTTCACAAACTCCATTCTTCTCCATATCCACATTTCAAATGCTTCTCGTCGCTTCTCTTCACTTCGTCGTAATGTCCATGTTTCTGGCCCCATACAATGCTACACTCCACACAAAGCACTTCACTAGTCTCTTCCTTAGTTCTTTCTCCAGAGGTCCACAGGAGATGCTCTTTTTTCTATTAAAGGCTTCCTTTGCCATTCCTATTCAGTTCATGTTATTGCTCAAAGTATTTGAAGCTTTCCACTTCCTCTACTGTCTCATTTAAAATTCGCAAGTTTATCTTCTTTACTTTTTTTCCTATGACCATGGTCTTCGTCTTGTTGGCATTTATCTTCATTCCATACTGTTCACAGCTGTCATTTAGCTCCAGCAGCATATCCCTTGTACTATAAGCAGTAACATGAGCTGTTGCCAACAAGTCAAAAGGGAAATAGAACAAAGAAGGATCTTTTGTGGACCTCTGGAGAAAGAACTAAGGAAGAGACTAGTGACGTGCTTAGTGTGGAGTGCAGCATTGTAGGGGGAAGAAACATGGAAATTACGACGAAGCGAATAGAAGCATTTGAAATATGGATATGGAGAAGGATGGAGGGTGTGAAATGGACAGAGTAAGAAACGAAGCTGTGTTGGAAAGAGTGGATGAAGAAAGAATGATGCTGAAACTGATCAGAAAGAGAAAAAGTAATTGGCTGGGTCACTGATTGAGAAGAAACTATCTTCTGAAGGACGCACTGGAAGGAATGGTGAACGGGAGAAGAGTTCGGGGTAGAAGAAATATCAGATGATAGACGACATTAAGATATATGGATCATATGTGGAGACAAAGAGGAAGGCAGAAAATGGAAAAGACGAATGAATGCTGGGTTTGCAGTGAAAGACCTGCCCTTGGAAAGAACACTAATGATATGATATGATATATATGATGTGATGTGATGTGATATATGACTCATTTGATAAACTTCTGTGACGTCAGAAAATATTATCAGAAGTTTCGTGAAGATCTGTTTAACATCCCTGACACCGGAAAACAAATTATTTTTAATATGCCATCCACCCGCCTTCCATATCTCTGTCCATGCATATCCTTTTCTCATAAGCTGTTATACGGTTTTGTTAACATTAAATGTCAAAGAAATTAATTCGGAAATAGGCCTAGTGCAGATGAAAAAGGGTGATTTTGATTGTTACAGTCCTTACTGTCGAGCAGCGCGGCGGGCCGAGAGATGCACGCCATCAAGAAGGGTCTACTGTGGCAGCAGAGGGATCGCATCTTCTCTCGCTGGAAGGAGCGCTACTTCATCCTGACGCGAGACTATCTACACTGCTTCAAGCGCTCTTCCGGATCCGGAGCTGATAAAATATCCGAAATGGGACAGTTCATTTTTAAGGTAAGCAGCTGTAGCTACAGTTCCCGAGCACGATATAGGTACGAATTTATTTCTCTTCTGTATGGAGTGAGTTCGTTCTGTCAATCCTCAAAACTGTGGCGTTAAGCTATTTTAACGACGTAACAAAAGAAGTCGTCTATTTCTGAGTACCCAGAGTTGGTGCGTAATACACACGGTTCGGAAACAATTCTTGAAGTATAAGAGAGGGAAGACAACCATGTAAACTCGTGGGAGAGAACTAGCCAACAGATTTTTCCTGAAACACCTGTCTAATACAGAGAGGGTTCTTTTATGTGCCGTAAAGGTGCAACACTGGATTCACACCTTTACTTTCCTACGCTAAGGACTTTATCACACTTTAAAGTCCATCGCCCTCGACTAGGTTTGAATCCGAGAAATGGATGACGAAAGAAATTGAAGGGTTCAGAACCATAGTGGGCCAAGCGCCATTTACTAAGACCGTAGAAAACAAGGGTTAAAATGAAGTTATTACCATAATTCAATGGAAACATATAGCAAGGAAGATAAAGTATACACATTAAAAATAAATGATATGTCAATCTTCATTAAACTATGGCATTCACTTAACTTTAACCCTTGCTTTCTCCGTTTTTAATAAATGGCGCTTGGCCCACTATGGCTCTGAACCCTTCAATTGATGATGATGATGATGATGATGATGATGATGATGATGATGATGATGATGATGATGAAAGGAAATACATGTTGATGACGAAATAAAAATAAAAGAAAATGACGAAGAAGCGGAAATGGAAACTGGTGGTGAAGATGACGACTACGATGTTCTAGAGAATGACACGAACATACTTTCAGTTTTCGAGTTTTCATTATAAATCAGTTATACCTTTTTATATCTAACTTCCTCTGTTGTAGGTCTTTCACTAAGGGACACTAACACTAGACATCGATATACATCTGTGGGCCTCCCCTAGTCTTACGTCAGAGCGTAGGGTTTCCACAGGACAGAACATTAACAAAGGACATCCATCCATGTCCGAGACGGGATTCGTACCCACGAATCTTCAGATCGCGCCGCCTAAAGGAAGAGCACCTTCGACAGCGTAGCCACATGACCGGCATTAGTTATTTTACCGCGGCAAATTAAACTACAGTAAACTAACACTAGATATTTGTCCATGTGCCTTATCACGGCTTCCACCGGGAGGGAAGTAAAGCTGAAAGCTTGTGTCGTAGATTTAGGGCACGCAACTGAGGATAATGTGCTTGATAGAGGGTTGCAAGCAAAATTCTTGTCTTTCAATAATAGAAATATATATAAACAATTAATTTACCTGTTTAAAATGTTAAAGAAATTTTTGTCCTGAATATTGTTCCTAAACGGTACCAAAAATTGACAGTTGCATAGCTTTACTGTGTTGCATATCCTTTCGTAAAATATTGTGTGGGTGCGATTACATGTGGACAGGTGTGAAAAAATATGGTTTAGTTAACGACGCTCGCAACTGCAGAGGTTATATCAGCGTCGCCGGTGTGCCGGAATTTTGTCCCGCAGGAGTTCTTTTACATGTCAGTAAATCTACTGACATAAGCCTGTCGCATTTAAGCACACTTAAATACCATCGACGTGGGCCGGGATCGAACCTGCAACCTCGAGCACAGAAGGCCAGCGCTGTATTTACTACGGTACCGAGGCCGACTGGACAGGTGTATATCTTTATTATGTTGCATATATTTACGTAGAACTGCGTGTGGGAGCCATCACCTGTCGACAAGAAGAGAAAGGGGAATACAGGATAACAAGAATAACGAAGGAAAGACAACGAGAACAAGGGGACAACTAGGAGAATAAGGGGAAGACAAGGAGAGAGGGGATGATAAGGACAACAAGGGGAGAACAAGAGGAATACAAGAAGAGCAAGGGGAGTTCAAGAAGACCCAGGAGAACCAGGAGAATACAAGAAGAACTAGGAGAATACAAGGAGAGCAAGGGGAGTTCAAAAAGACCCAGGAGAATACAAGGAGAACTAGGAGAATACAAGGAGAATACAAGGAGAAATAGGAGAATACAAGGAGAACCAGGAGAATACAAGGAGACCCAGGGGAATTCAAGGAGAACTAGGAGAATACAAGGAGAACCAGGAGAATACAAGGAGACCCAGGGGAATACAAGGAGAACTAGGAGAATACAAGGAGAGCAAGGGGAGTTCAAGAAGACCCAGGAGAATACAAGGAGAACCAGAAGAATACAAAGAGAACCAGGAGAATACAAGGAGAACCAGGAGAATACAAGGAGAACCAGGAGAAAACAAGGAGAACCAGAAGAATACAGGAAGAACCAGGAGAATACAAGGAGAACCAGAAGAATACAAGGAGAACCAGCGGAATACAATGAGAACACTAGAAAAGCATGGAAAAGAGTAAATACAAAGATAATAAGGGAAAGACAAGGAAAACGTGGGGAATATACGGAGAACAAGGGGATGACAAGGAGTATAATGAGAACAAGGGAACGACAAGGAGAATTTGGAAAAGGTAAGGAGAACCATGGGAATACAAGAAGATCGAAGGGAATAAAAGGAGAACTTTAGGAGACGATGAGAACAAGTGAAAGGTAAGGAGAACGATAGGAATACAAGGAGATTGAGGGGAATAGAAGGAAAACTATGAAATTACAAGGAGAACAAGGTGGACAGGAAGAGAACAAGGGGAATATTAAGGCGGAAGGGGTTGCATTTTTGTGTGACGATCAATTCCCAAGTTACCTTGAGTCAAAACTTATAAAAGTTTATTTTAGACATACAAAAACCCTAACAAAGGTTTATTGGATCTAAAAGTCAGGGTTCTATTAATTTGGGTCACGTAGAGGAAGAGTATTTACAAGAGTCGTCGTGAATATATGCTTAAACTATGATTTAGAAATGCGAATACATACCCAAACCCCTTCTGTGCATTACAAAATGCACTTGGACTCGCCGGGATTCGGATTCGGGTATCCGGGATGATAAGACGACGCTCTAACAGTTCGGCTAATGATGCGCCGCGGTCGTGCACAGCTTTGTAGGGCAGAAGAAACAAGCAACATCGTGTCGGTGCATACGTTGCAGTGCAGTGCATTCGTAAGTGCATCGGTGCCGCGCCGGCCTCTTCGTGCTCGGCCCCGATCCTGACCTCGGAACACTAGGAGGGCTGCCTCACGAATTATGCCGAATCGATAAATTTGGCCCAGGGCCTCCTCGCTCTCTCTAGGTGACTTTTTATGAGGTCCGCAGCAGACAGCTTCTCTGTTATTCCTCAAACAGAATAATTTCCGTTATAATAGAATCTTTCTCCGCGTATTTGTGCCGAAATAATTATTTTATTGACACCGCTAAGGCAATTTCAATGTATGAAATTGTTTCATATTAAAATCATTACAGTAATTCCTTCGTTGAGTAAAATTTGATTTTATAAATCGAGATACCGAATATAATTTTAGATCTGTACAGTTGGTGATAGGGCTTTTGATTAAAGTCTAAAATCATATAAATATAACACATAATATACATATATTTTAATGCAGATTTTATTATTAAAATACTGAGAATAACTTAAAAAGATAAGCTCATGCCTAGGCTGGATACCACCAGAAAAAATAGGTAGGCTTAAAATAAGTCTGCGATTTGACAGACGATTAAGGAGATGGAATGCCTATTATCACAAAAGTCCGCCGAATCGAATGTAACCATTTTTAGTGGGTTATTTTACAACGCTTTATCAACTGCTGCGGTTGTCTAGCATCTAACTGAGATGGTGATAATCAGGGAACGGATTTATATGGACTAAAAATATATGAAATATGTAAATATATATGTAGTTATTTTTACCAAAATATGGAATTAAATATGGATTTTTACCAAAATATGGAATTAAATATGGACTTAAAATTATAAAAAAATGACTATGTACGTTAAATATTGGTACATTTTAATCAAACTAAACAAAAAATATAATGGACGTACCTTATCTTCCAATGTAGTTTCAACAAAACACAATTTTTATTGTCTGTTACCATAACAATAGGTTACAAACATTTCTTTCAAGTGCTGAAAAGTGAATCTTCTTCTATTGTCTCTGAGGATAGATTTATACTGACTAAAAGAGCGTTCGACGTCACAAGAAGTAACTGGTACATAATTCAATTTCACAATGTCTGCTGGGGATAAGTCCAAGTTAATCTTCACTGTTGATTCACCACTCATCACAGCAACAACCTTTTGTAGTTCTTCATATCCAGGGTTTTTTGAAAGTACAGTGTCCACCTTAGCTCTTACTGCATCTGCAACTTTACCTCTACCACGATTCAGTTGTTCCACAGTACTATTTATAATTTCAAAACTTTCAGATAGTGAAAGGTGCCTATTTTGGAGACTTTTGAGCGTTTTTATGATGCATGAAAATGTATGCTGAATGTGAGCTAAGTCATTCTTCACACTTATGTCACAGGTAACTGTTTTCGCAGTATCAATTGAGACTGCATCTTCAGAGTCCAATGCAAGGAGAACATTGTTAATAGAGTCTATATGTTCGGCATAATATTCAACTGCTTCTAGCCATGTACCCCATCTAGTTAAAATTGGCTTTGGTGGCAATGGAATTTCAGGGTACATTTCTTTCAACACGTTAACTCTACTGGGAGCTTTGAGAAATACTTTTTTCACTGATGAAATCAACAAATCTACTTTAGGGAAATTGTCTCTGACCACTTCTGCCACACGATGAAATGCATGCGCCACACAAGTAAAATGAGTCAATTTAGGATATACAACAGATAATGCTTGTCCAGCTTTGACCATATAAGGGGCAGCATCGCTAATAAAGAATAACACATTATCGTACATAATACCCTTTGGCCACAGGATACCCATAGCTTCGTTGAACAGTTTAACTATAGTTTTGTTATTGCACTTTTCTAGAACATCACAATGTAAAAGAATTCGTTCAGAATATTGTTCACTTAACAAACCGATAACTACATTACCAACAAGTCTACCTTCTTTGTCGGGAGTCTCATCAATGGAAACCCAAATTGAACTATCTTTAATTTCATCTCTTATCTTCTGTATTGTCTCATCGTAGATGGATGGAGCATACGTCTTCCTAAGTGTTGACTCATCCGGGATTGTATGTTGAGTATATTTTTCAAGGAATTCCCTGAAGACCTTATTCTTTAGTTTGTAGAGAGGAATATCAGCAGAGATGAGAGAACGGCACAGGTCGATGTTAAACTCAGATCTTACATTCGATGTTGTTGGTTGTGTTAAAAACAATTGTCTCTGCTTGGAATTTAGTTGTTTGTTGGCCTGATGTTTACTAGTTGTAATGTGTTGTTGCACCAGGAACTTTTGTGTAGATGATACTGCACACTGACACAAATTACAAAATAATATTTTATTGTCAGTTGATAAACCATCTTCTTTAAATTCTGAAATGTAACTTGTTAGTTTTGATTTTAAATTGACTGAATGACGTACTTTTGGCATATTTACCGTCTTTATAGTATGATTTACAAAACTGAACCTATGTGTACTCTGACTGGCATTTAACTGTTGAGCTGCACAACTGAAGTCTGTTAAAAATTTTAAATTAAATTAATACAGTTTTGTAACTTACTTTCCCATTGTTGATAGGACTGCTAATTTTCAAATAACTCTGATGTTAAAGGGATTACTGAACATGTGTTTAAATCTCTATTGTTGAAATGTATTTTTAAAAGTTAATGGAATTTTGTTTTGTTTTATTGTTAAACCTAATATAATATGGACTGTTTTATATGAAATATGGAAAATATATGGAAATTAACGAAAATATGTACTAAACTCTAAAATATGGAAAAATATGGAAAATAAAAGTAGGATTTTTCAACCCTACACATTGTGAAACATAAAGATAATGCAAAATATAAATTATATTAGCTTTATAAGTAAATATGTATTTACATATAAATCCTTTCCCTGGTGATAATACTACCGAGATGAGTTCAGGGTTCTAACATTTGCTCTTATTGGATTGAGGAAAAACCTCAATCAGATAACATGTTCCAACCAGGATTTGAACCTGGGCCCGCTAGTTTCACGGTCAGACATGCTAACCGTTACTCCACAGCGGTGAACTTTTGTTGTTTTAATGTAAAAATGCTTCTGTACGAAGTACAGTAGGCTACTTTGTAAGATACAAAGTTATTCAATTATAAGCTTATTGAAGATTACAGTACATTAATATTTACTCTCCTCCTTAACAGTAGAAGCTGAAGAATATTTTGCCATGACCATAGCGGTACAATAATACAATAGTCTTTGCCGACGTCTGCGGTTCAATCGCTGGAGCGCGCTGTCTTCCTTCCAGGGTTCTATTCCCGACTAAGTCATTATGGAATTTTTGGTAGACAAAGCAAACATTTCAGAAAGTTTTTCTCGGGGTACTCCTATTTTACTCTTATTTCCATCAAGACTTCCCACCTTCCCCTCATTTCATCTACGAGTAATAGAGTGGGATGTAGTCTTGAGAATAATACGGATTTCCGATTGAAGCTCTGAAGTACTTGTCTGAGGATGAGACCTGGCTCTGTATGGCTGCGGCAGGATGTCCCATCTGTCATCATCGGATTCATCGGGCCACCTGTCGTACTTAAGACAAACATCGTATATATAGGGAGCACAATAGCCAATGGAGACCTAAGTGCAAGAATCCAACTCGGTTCTGGCCTCAAAATGCCAAGTCAAATAGTCTATTCAATATCAAGTAGACTAGGTAGTTTGCGGTATATTGAGACCGAAACAAAGCGAGTCAACTCTACGTTACTCGAAACAAGTGCAATATGAAATACACATCACGCTGTGCACATTGGTTTCAAATTGCAAATCTTGGTGAACAAAATTAATTTTTTCAACTTAACTGCACATATTAGAAGTTTATATCCTCCCTTTCTAAGCGCTTTGTGTCTTCAAGATCAATGAAAATATTTATCTCGCTATGAATGTAGTCTCGACAGTTGTGTAAAACGTTATAGTAATATACGTTACAAGAGCGGTATGTTAACGTTTTCATGGTCGAGGAAAAGATTGAAAAAGCGAAACGTAGTTGATCTTTTTTAATTTCCGAGAACATGAAAACAAACATACCGCTCGTGTATCGTACATTATTTTGTGCGAAGATCTTTTATTACATACCTGAAAGACGAATTTCTAATTAGTTGCAATGAAACCTCCATGTTGGTTTCTGTTTAATGACAGCAACTTCGGAAAACCAAAATATCTTTCTTCAACATTGTTGCTATAAAATGTTTTCTGTGTTTACTATACTCCAGCAGGTCGTGATATACGTCTGTCTTTTTTTCCCCCAGTCTATAAATGCGAACTTAAAACAAACGGTAAGGTTATGTAATGATTTATTTTTCATTTTAATATTTTAACAATATTATTTATATAACATATTACAGTAATAACATCCGCATCTGGAATCTTCTTGATTTTTTCACAGCTTCCTTAATGTTACTTGTATCAGGAATGCAATAAGTTTCGTGGAGTAGTAGACTTTACTTAATTTGTGCAAATATTTAAAAACAATAATTAACATTGCAATTTAGGTGAAATTGCAGTGGTAAGTTTTCAATTTATAATTATTACTATGTTAAACGTCTCTAAAAATAATATGTTAAAAGCCTAAAGCAGTAAAATGAATGTCGCGCTTAAGCGGTAAGAAGAGGGAAGTTGTTATGTGTGTTACGTTGGGAATACTGAATGTGGTATTTCACACTTACCGCGTATTGGTTCTGTGCGGAAAACAAGCAAATACGCACGATCTCGCACAAATAAATTTGTGACTGCACTTGTTGCGGCAATCGGACAGCTGAAACAGTTATAGCTTATAAGGGCTAGTGTGAAATAAATTGCTGGCGTTGTGTTTGGCCTGTATTGTCTCAGAAGGTGTCCTAACACCATGTTAGCCACACTGGTAGAAAGTCTTGCTACAAGGAATGTAAAATATTGGTTGACTAATTCTCATAACAGGCTCTACGTCCCAGTGAATGGTAACAGGAAGTAAGCAAACGGAGAAAAAAAATGATTGTTGAATTTTTGTTGGCGAATATTCAATTGTTATTTTGGTATGTTTGATATAATATTGAAGACAGTAACTGATAATGCTTTATTAATAAGGACTAATAAAATACCTTTTTTGTAAAATTATTTTAAATTTCAAATCTCACATTGTCTTGTTTTCAGGTCAAACTGGTAGACGTGGAGAGGGTGGAATGGATAAACAAGAAGAACTACAGCACTGTCGCTCTAGTTCTTGGACGAGATGGCAGAGTATTGCTGAGAGCTGCTGACGGTCTTGAGGATTGGTTCGAATTACTAGAAGTGAGTATTCTTACTCCACCGTTGTAGCTATGGGGATAGCGTGTGTGCTTCCCAACCAAGCAGTTCGTGGTCCGATTCCCGGCGTGGGCAATGGAAGAGATTTATCTTGCTCCATGAAACTGGGTGTTTGTCCCTTGTTATGTGCTGCCCTATATTCTCTTAGCGGTGGCCCTGTGTTGTGCTGACACCACAACCAGGGAGGCCCGTAATTTGTGCCTGTCAAGTGTTTGTCCTTGTTAGCCTTGCTTACGCCGCATTGATGGGCAATACTTTCTGATCCGAGCAGACTTTCATATTTCTGTCAGGATTAGCATTTTTTATACATGAAACTAAGCGAATTCACGCTGGAACTTCCATGGATATGACTCCGTACCTCTATCTATGAAAAAACAGGATATCAGATCATGATAGTGGTGTTAAAACTGCTCCCTAACCGTTGCGTACGCCGCAGTATGCTGAATATGGCATAACTTATTAGTTAAAGTATCATTCAACCAGTAGTGTTAAATATGACGTGAATTTTTTGGAATTTTTTCACGACTACAAGTAGGCCAGGAAGTATCAGGAAAAGGTAACCTATCTGCATTACTAAGAGTCCAGTACTGAAAAATAACTCTTTAAAACGGATTGAACATATAAATTTCCCTTTCCGCGTCTTTCCTGATGCAGCTCCGAAAGGCTACTAACGAATTCGGCCCTATCAGAAGTAGTCAGGAAGAAAGGATAAATGAATTCGGTCCCGACCAGCAGTTTTTTACGTATCCAAATCAGAGATGGTTAAGAAGAAGTGTTAAATCTTGATACATGGGCAAGGGTATGCTCATACCACAGTCTAGTATATACAGTCACGAAGCTCAATACGTAGTAAATATGCATCCTTAGATAGTTGCTAACCATTAGGATAGCTACTATCGCCTCATTATAGATAATGCGAAATGGTACCTGCACAGTCTCTTGTTTCTGTACCCTCATAAACTCAAGCTTCGTGGCTTTATGTACTAGACTATGCTCATACTGAGTATGAATTTTTTATTCCTCTGAGCAGTCCAAGATATGTCACGGTAACTGTGACATAAGCAAGACTCCACTACGCCCAACTTGCAGACTCATCAACTCGATTTTTGAAAACCCGCTATAAAACAGTGCAGAAGTCGCCAAATTGATATTATTATGAGGGTTTTAAAAACCACTAAATCCGTGCATTAGTAATACAAATGTAATAAATTTTACACGCTAAACTAACACGGAAATACCCTTACACCAGAAATAATATACCACAATTTTGCAGACAGCTTTATTTGAAGGATGTCAAACGATAATTGTTTTAAAAATTTTGGGGATTATGTACTAGAGAATTACATTGATGAAAACAGCTTTTTCCTTCGATAATGTGGACCGATTTAACAGAAAATTCCGTCCTCACTGCAAATAATTGCGGAATTTCATTCCAAGCTTAACGATACTTAGGCTATATTATTTTAGATAATTGAAATTTTAAAACAGACTCAGTGTGACATACATATTTTAAAATAAGCAGATAGAGGAAGAAAACCTCCGACGAAGAGGTAGGCCTATTTATTTTACATAAAATTATGGAGTATAAAACAAATGTCATAACAAGATATGATTTTATTAGAACTGTAGCTTTTAAAAATCTCCGAAAATGAAGATTACTTCCTGTTATTTAACTATTATTTGAAACAATTCCCTAAAGGAGAGATGACTTCCTGCTATTTGACTATTTGAAACATCTTTCTAAATGAAGATGACTTTGCGATTTAACTATTTAAAACATCTCTCTAAATGAAGAAGACTTCCTGTTATGACGAAGTTTCATTATTTATTGACGAAGTTCCTCATACGAAACATTTTTAACCATACCGGCAATGAAAATGTCGACAGCCCTAAGCCTGTTCAAACGGGAAAGAAAATGTTTCTACCTGGACAACTGGGACCGAATTTATGTTCTTGTTGGGGACGAATTTATGTTTAAAATGTGAAGAAAAATATTTCTACCTGGATGGCTGGGGCCGAATTTATGTTCTTTTTGGGAATGAATTTATGTTTAAAAGAATACCTGAGGCCAAGTTCATTGAACCGAAACCCGCTCCGAAACGTTGAAAGTTTCTAAATCTGACCCAAAACCCCAAAAATTACGCATCCCGTTTATTATTCTGATACATTCAGAAATTTCATCCCTGTAATTGAGAGAAGACCAACTGTGGTGTACTTGAAGATGTTACTGTAAAATGAAGTTTTAATCTGCCAGAAAGCCGCTGTCACACGTTCGAATCCTGTCTAAGGTATGAATGTATATTGTGAAAATAATGTGTGTTATCTAGACGGAGGTCTAAAGTATTGCCGACCTATCGCCTAACGTCACGTAGACCTTACCTTGAGCCCCCTTTATATCAGGTTAGTAACGCCCGAAATGGGCTTTAGGTAAATGCTACTGGGAGTATTAAAATTCTTCGATAAAGTAATTCGTAAAAACTATTCCCATCATTTGAAACTCCCCAGAATACGAAAAGTTTACACGATACATTAACATAGTTCCTGCTTTGAGGTTGTCTTGCTAATATTTGGTTATTTTCCCTACAGGAATGCATGTTGTCAAGCAAAGAACGACGTCGAGCGCTACGCAGTTCCCATGACCCTAGTTGGCAGCGTGGAGATACGCATAATATAAACTCTATCAACAGCTCGCTCGAAGAATGGTTGTTAGCACGACACAAGATAGGTCTGTATTTGCCAGACATCGTAATTATTATCAGGATTTACAGAAGTGTTCCAAGAACTTTCAATTGTATTTTATCAAATAATTATTTAAAATTTTCCTTGGAATGCAATGCTTGCTTTTATTATATTATTATGAACTTATTTTAAAAGATACTATAGAACCCGATGCTGTTCTGCAGCAATCTAAGTGTGCTTAAATGCGACAGATTCATGTCAATAGATTTACTGGCATGTAAAAGAACTGCGGGACAAAATTCCGGCATACCGGCGACGCTGATATAACCTCGACAGTTGCGAGCATCGTTAAATAACCCATAATTTAATTTTACCTAGACTATACCAATTTTCAAAGCATTCTCCAAACCAATGCATAAGAACGAATGAAGATAACTTTATTATTGAAAAACTTTTCAACCTAGTTTGAATGATTTTGTGGATGTAGGTCTACGTACACCTTTCGCTAGCATAAATTTATTAAAATTCAAAATTTAATTTCTACATATTCTGAATTAATTTTCTGCTGGAATTTTGTATAGTGATTAGGTATTACTTCTAGATTAATAAATAATTTTTAGAATACAAAAAATAAAGTTTCAATGGTAATAATTATATTTTTAAATTGATGATACAATTTGTGTAGGGAAAATTTGTTTCTCTGATATCTTGTTGAGTTTTGAAAAATGTATAATGCTTTCTTCTCCGTTTTATTCATAATTAACATCCTAGCAAATCCTACCCTTATTATTTGAACGTATAAATAAATATTTATTGTGATTTTTTTCATGAATTGTAAATTTAATTTTTAACATAAAAATGACTAATGAAGCAACAACTTGAAACGATAAAACAATGTTAATTGCAGGATTTGTTCTCCAGTATGAAATATACTTGTATGCAAGAGTTCATATATATATATATATATATATATATATATATATATATATATATATATAAAGTGTGGACGTTACGAAGGGAAACGGAGTTGAAAAATTTAAGTTACAGGAAATGAGCGAAAAACTTACTGAAGGTGAAAAGTTCTGTCCATATTTAAACGGCCAAGTCAATTGATACAGCCTTACGTTTTAGGTCATAACTCGAAAGCATCAGAGATAGTCTATTTTAAAAAAATGTTTTCACCATTGAGGAAAGTTCACTCAAAAAAAGAAGAAAACGACTTCCGAAGGTATATATATTTCCTTATGTCACATGTTCCATCATAACTTTGATTCAAATGGGCCGAGTCAAATTAGGGCTCATTCGATAATGAGTAACTTCCTGACAATTTTAAGCTCACGGACGTTATCGTAGCTCCATTTGGTCTAGAAATATTTCGGTTTTAAGTAAAAAGTGAACAGTTATGCCAGTTAATTTAATAAAAGGTGCAATCAATATATTTCCGAATTGTACTTGTATTTATTGTACCATTAAACATACATGCGCGTGTCACTGAAGATGCTTGCTTCCATGCTTGTTGAGTCAGTCTGTCAAACAGCGTCAGATTGTCTTTAAGAACTGAGCTTCTACACGTGATTTTGTGCAAACATGTTAAGGACCTATTGCGATTCGATTCTTCCTAGAATCTCTCCATATACGCCCTCTTCTCTGTCTTTCAAGTGATGCAGTATAGATTTCAGGCATTTCTCTGGTTCTACATAATTTCTCCGTTTCCTATCTATTGTGTGTTGCCTACGTTCAAGGCAGTCCGAAAAACTTATTGATTGTCCTTTGTACATACTTAGATTCTATAATTAAACTTGAATATAATATTGTTCTTGGGTTCGATTCCCGCTTGGGCTGGTTCCTGGTTGAGTTTTTTCCGAGGTTTTATCTAACTATAGACCTAAGGCGAAAGTTAGATAGTCGTTGACAAATCATTGGCCTCACCTCGCCAAATACAATCTCGGTATCACAAATTGCATCGACACTAAATAACCTAGAAGTTGATGCAGCGTCATTAAATAACTAACTAAAAATATGTAATTTTTTTTACTTTTTATTATGATTGTTTTTGGAGACATTTAAATAAGAACTGAGATATATGATGTAACCTAGATCATATATACTGTACACCCAGATTGCTCGGCGTTATAGGCTTTAAGGGTAACAACTTTTGTCAGGTTTACTATGCTGCCATCTAGTTGTTACATAAGGAGTCACGTCATAACGCCCATTTGAATTGCATTAGCGACTGTACTGCCATCTCGTGTTCGTTTACGGCGGACGGGTGGCGATCCTGGCGGTTGTTCTCTTCAAAGTGCAACCGATTTTAACATAGGAATGAGCAATCTGTATGTGATCTGGGAATGTAATAATACCATAAACTGTGAGAAATTGGGATGATCTTTTATCCCTTTTTTATGTAATTGAAAACGGTTTAGCAAACGTCTCCGTTGTACTCTGCCCTGACAGCTGGCTTGCAGCACTTATCAGACTCCGTGCCTGACCTGCCGCTTCTCAAGCGCCAGGATCAAGAGCATCCAGAGACGCGAATGCCGGACGATGAGGAGGAAGACGAAGTGGAGGAAGAACAGTGGCTTCGACGCAGACCCCCAAATCATGAGCAACGCCTATCTTGTGAGTATTGCTCGCTAGCGTGTATTAAAAGGTTGTCTCCTTGATTTGTGTGATACTACTACAGGGGATTGTTGAGTTTGTTGTTTCTGAAAGTTTATTTTTTTAAGGAACCGAATTGTTCACTTTTAACCTCTTAGGTCTACATTCTCTCCAAAGACAAGGTCAGCAGTTCTTTTCTTATGAATTCAAAATACTGTAATCTATCATTTCAATTTAAAAATTTTTTCTACGAATTATTTAGCGTTTCTGAAAGAAAAGGAAGATTAATATTCTGGGTCAAATGGCTACGTTGGCTTACTATACCTTACTTTCACGTTAATTGTAATTCTTAATTGAAATATTAAAAATAAAAAAAATAATAAGCATTTGTGCAGACGAAAAAATTTGTTAAAACGTAAAATATTTAGATCTACATTATTGGGAGCATGGGTCTGCAGAATATTGTCTCTTCACCATTTTAGAGTGAATTATCGTCTTACGTTAGTTCTACCTTTATTTTTCGAACAAAAATTCTGATGATTGATATGCACTTAAAATGAATTAAACCAACGAAGAAGCTTGGATAACAGTGAATTGGACTAGAGATCTGAGGATACGTTTGGGTGCGGGTTCAAATTCTTCTTGGGCTAATTATCTGGTTGGTTGTTTTTCGAGATTTTCCCAATTGTAAGGTGAATGTGAGGTAATTCCACTGCGAATTTTCGAATTTTTCCCTCCAAATTAGGCCTACCACTTCGCTGTCACCAATTCCATCTGCAAACCCAATAAGCCTTCAAAGAAAAATACCCACTCATGCTCGAAAAAAAGGCTACTCAGGATAGTCAGCGAAAACAGAAGATAGCATTCCAAAACTGTTTTTTTTTTTTTTTTTTTTACCTGAACTGTCTATATCTATTCCTGAAAACCAGACCAAATTATAACTTTTTGACTTGAAGAGTTTTTCTGTAAACTCTGACGTCACTTGTGGTACCATGGAACCAGAAGTTATTGTCGCTTTCTTACGTAATTCATGACCTACTATTCATTTCATTCATGGTGCTCTGCCCTAAGAGGTCTTTCACTGCAAACCTAGCATTCTCCAATCATTCCTACTTTTCGCCTTCCTCCTAATCTCCGTGTACGATGCATGTACTTTAATATTGTTTATCATCTGATATCGCTTTCTGCCTGAACATTTCTTCTGGTCACCATTCCTTCCAGTGCATTCTTCAGTTCACAGTTTTTTCTTAGTAAGTGACCCATCTAATTCCTTTTCCTCTTCCTGATCAGTATGACTTAATGTATTTCAGTCAAATTAGCACTACAAGAAATAATTCTTGTATTGATATATTGTTTGTTAGAGATGCTGATTCTCTTGCTTGCATGAATTACTACTATGTAACTTACCTCAGTTATCGTGGATCAATTCTTATAGGTATTAAACATCTAGAAAATGAACAGTATTCCGAAAGTAAAGTTTAAATTAAGTTGTGCAGGCAATATTCATGGAAACATTGAGTATGGATTACGAGTATGTCTGGTTTAAGCCGTTAATTTTTGTTTAGGCAGTCCAAATATCAGTCCAGACATATGGGAGGTATTTAATGGTTTCGCAGGCGAAATAAGGGGGTCCACCGACATCGTCACGTGAATGTTACAAATTTTAGTTGTCGTGTGATAATTTTATGTTAAACATGTGCAGTCAATATGTTATGTTAATTATTTATTTTCTTTAGTTTTCCAACGTTCCTTATTATCGCGTTTTTCATTGGATAATGTTTTATTGAGTCATTTGATCTTTCCATATTATTCCTTAATACGTAAGTTATCTCAAATCACTCAAATAAATTTGTTCATTCGGAATAAATAACGGACATAATAAGAAGGTATCTGTGAAGAATAGACAGCGTAAAGTTTTAACATAATTTATTAATTTATTTAAAGATATTTTGAGTATGTCACTTCTAGCAACACTACCACCTGGATAGACCATGAAAAACGTTGGATTCAGACAATTACATACCAAATGATCTACGACAAACGAGATCAATGACAACTCGCATGACCATTTCGACGTATACTGCTCACTGGAATATCTTATATTCAATTCTTCATTCACTTTTGCTGCCATGAGTTTCAGAGGTTCGAACCGTGAATGATTACCGAAGAAGGTTTCAAGCTTATATAGCTACTGCTGCGCAACATTCTTGTTCATAACATGTTTAATTGATTACATATTTTCGTTTTAAAGTAGTATTAACTAAAATCTTCCGAAATCACCTGATATCGAAGTTCGATATTAAAGAGTGCGAAAAGAAGAACCGGCGATCGAGCCCTCACAGGTAGTCGAAATATTCATAGAACCCGCAACTTTAGCTGAGAGCCATTAATTGCCTTGAGAGATCCGCTTATTAGAAATTAATGTTTCTTTACTCAAACGCATCGTATGAATCAATATATTAATCAGTCAACCCGTTTATATTTATTTATTATTTTAGCTGTATTAAATCATTATTGAAACTAAAAATATACAATTGATGGGAGTTAGAGAAATTCAACGACGAAAAGTGAATACCTCTAGTCGTGTTGTGCGTAATTCCTGAAACAATTCTTTGATGGGCGATCATAAGAGTAAAAGTCAAAAAACCTTATTTTACAGGAGAGCAAAAAAAACTGTTTAACATCGTACATGATTTTGAAGATACTGTTATGTGCATCAGAGAATGTGGCGTTCTACAGCAGGTTTTGACTTGTACTCTTTTTACCAGACATAGATATCGAGCTGATGATGACAAAACTGTACATATATCAATTTCGCCAAAAATTGACTTGAACTCTTATGATCGCCCATCAAAGAATTTATGAACGGTTTGAATCAGATATTCTGTAAACACGAAGGATTCTCCAACAGCGAATGGCGCGATGGCATTAAAATGGTTGGAAATGTTGCTGCAGTACGTGCTGTGCCGGAAAGATCTGAGGACAACCGTTGTAGGCATTGCCACAATGAGGTTGAAACTCTTGCACACGTCCTGGGATCCTATCTGCACGGCGAAGCTCTGCGAAACTCTAGACACCACCAAGTACGATCAATTATAGTTACTGCCCTTAAAGATGCCGATTACAACACCTTTGAAGAAGTACATGGTCTCTCCGTCACTGGCAGTACACGGCGCATAGATATAATAGCTTTCAAGGAATCTACAAGATCTGGATACATAATTGATCCCACTGTGCGTTTCGAAACGGATGAGGAACAGCCAGCAGAAGTGAATAATGAAAAAAAGAATATCTACAATCCTACCATTCCCTATTACCTCAAAAAATACCAGCTAAAAGAGCTTGAAGTAATCGGACTTCTGGTTGGAGCAAGAGGTACCGCTACTCTCTTCATGAAAGATGTGTTTAAGAGACTTGGAATACCTACATCTATTATTCCGATTGTAACCTTAGCTGCATTGAAAGGATCAATTGCTCTCCTGAAGAATCACCTAATTTCGAAATCAAACTAAGTTCAGTATCATTCTTTACTTTTTTGTAACACTTACCTTTCTAAAAATAGGTATATTTCCATTAATCTCAAAAAAAAATTATTTGCAGCTCTGTACTTGTAAGAATTTCATTGTTAAAACAAAATTAATGGTTTTTCATGAACTTGTAAAAATTTCTATGGTTAAATACTCTTTGTCCCTTGTGGCAGCTCACGAATGGTGAGAAGATATATAAATCCAACCACATGAATAAGAAAGAAAATACACAGCAGTGTTAAAGAAAGTGCATATTCTATTTTATTGTTTTAATTCTAGTATAGACGTTTCACAAAATCATTGGGATTTCCTTAAATCTCCTGTCAGTTTTTTAAATAAGGATTTCTAAAGGATGTTCGTATGATATATATATATATTTTCGCCTTTCAGATCGTTTATGTTTCCTTTCTGTAATGCAGATCTATTTAAAATACAATGTAGGAAAGCTTTCCAATTCATTTAATAAATAGTATTTTTCGTGGGTGATGTTAATGCTGTGTGAACTCATTGATCAAAACCAGTTGAATTTGTCAATCTTCACTCTCTTTCATTTGCCTATCTGTATAAACGTCTGTATCTGTATTTTTTTTCCTTAGTGCTAACTGACATTGACATTAATGGATGTGATACGCAAATGGACACTCCACCTCCTTCTGTTCCCGCTACCTTCAGGGGCAGACCTACCAGCTACCGACTCAACAGCGATGTGTTCTTTATGTCTGCAGGTACGTATATAAATTTTATCTTTATCATGAACGTGAAGGTTTTTTTTTAACGTTGAATAACTTTTATCTACGAGCCTGCGCTACACACGAAATATATAAATCACACATATATGTAAATTAAAGAGTAAATAAAGAGCTTTCTGTTAATGTAAGTTATTTTATTTCATAAAGTATATTTTACACAGTAACATAAATATTGCAAACAGGAAACAATTTTCGCTTAATCCCCATCTTCAGTCGCTTACCACGCCCCAAAGTACAAGAAATGGATTTATATTGCAAGTAAAATAAGTAAGTGAAATCTGTATTCAATTTTAGCCACCTTTTATGGCTTCATAGTTTTGGTACAAATTGTTATAATAAAGCTTTGTTATATGAAGAGGAATATAAGTCATCTATAGGCTAAATAAGATATGTCGCGTTGGTGTGAAGCAAGTGTGCCGAGTGCATGCGCTATTATACTATAACATTTAATAAAATTCAAAACATAACATATAAAAATACATTACATAACTCTATTCAATGGGTAACCTGGGAACCAATGTTCCCCTATTAATTTTTTTAAGAACCTAACAGTAAACTCGATATATTTTTGTGATGAATTTTTCTGACGTTTATTAAGTCATTACACTGTACATTTCAATTAGTTTATTATTGTAACTATTACACTAACATATTTATTTAAAATAAGGTTACTGTATCGTGGAGATTCAATAATATTATTATACAATATGTGAGACGTTTGGAGGCTGAAGTGATGAACTACGCTTTTTATAATTATATAGAATTTTTTTGCTCATATTTTCTTAATTTTCTGCAAAATCTTAAAAATTCTGGCACTGGCTTGGTACACAAGAAATGGGACTTTTTGTATCACCATTACAACGAGTTTGTTTCTGATTGCTCTGGTGGTCGTGGTATCAGCAGGCACTTTTCCGTAACTTGGCCTGTAAGATCGCCAGACATTAACCCAATAGATTATTGGTTGTGGGGCTATCTGAAGGAAAAAGTGTTCTTGAACAAACCTGCGACAATTGATGAGTTGAAGGACTCCATTACACAAACAGTGGCAGATATTCCAGAACACAAATTCAGAGCTACTCTATACAGCATTTAAGAGAGCCTATTGCTTGTACAAGAACAGAATGATGAACACACATAACATCTACGACGAAGTTATGGCAATGGATGGTGATCCAAAAAAAAAATCCCGTTTCTTGTGTAATATGGCAGACCTAAAATTTTCAAGATTGTGTAGAAAATGAAGAAAATATCATCAATTAAGTTTACCTCTTACTTTTGAAAAACTCTATATCGTGGTTTTTATGAAACCTCCTATGTGACAGTACAGAAAATAATTTTTCAGAAGTAAGAAAAAATTAATTAGGTATCAATAGGCCTACACTGATCCTTCATGATATCACTGATGTTCATCATATTCACCAACGTTTTCTACCGAATTATCTAATATTTTTATGTACCTACGCCCATTGATTTTTAATTAATTTTTTCTTCCTCCTGAAAAATTATTTTCTGTACTGTCACATAGGAGATTTCATAAAAACAACTAGGATATATTTATTGAGTTACGCAGTTAGAATGGAGTCTATTCCTACAACAAAATTTATCAAAAAGACTTCTTAAGCCGAGCTATAACTGTGCAGATCACAGTACTTATTCTCTCCACTGATTAAAACATCGAAACTTGCAGTCTTTCAACTTCAGTACCGTAAAGAGGGGTGACTTTGAACGCCGAGGTGACTTTGAACAGTAATTTAGCGCCTTTCTAAATTAAATGCTGTACCCAATTGCGATAAAACTGTTTAAGTTGTCAATAAACTAGTTAAGTTCTTTCGCAATAGGGCACAGCATTTAATTTAGAAAGGCGCTAAATTACTGTTCAAAGTCACCCCACTTTACGGTACCTATTTTCTCAGTTTTAGTTCTGGTGAAGTTAATCAATTTAACTTCTGAATGCAGTGAACCAATTCAAAAAATTACTGTGAGCATTATGCATTGGATATTACATTCTCTTCACAGGATATAATACTTACTATTCTATGCGAACAGGTATATATTATTTATTTTATTACTGACAAAATTACACACTATATATATTGTTAAAACATAATTTTATTTTTCTCTTAACAGTTCCACCGTCAAGTGAACCTGCAGATAGATTGCGCTATGGAGGAGGTTCAGCTACTCCATCATTCTGTAGCTCTCGTTCTGTGCTGACACCTGTTGGATCATTCCGTAGCACCCATCTATTCAACCCTTCCAAAGTTGCTGCCGATAGATATTCAGTTCTAGGTGAAAATTCGCAGTTGACTAGATATAGAGGTATGGCTCTGAACCCATCTTGCACTTAAATCATCTTTCTGGCCTGTGACTGTTCTTCGAAGTTCGACAGTATCTCTTCCATCATTTCACATACCTATCAGAACAATGGCATTGTCAATTTATTGTGATAAAACATGTATTTTTTTTTATTTATTCTTGTATCTCTTAATTTATCGCATCTCAAATATGATATACATAATCATCAATAATCCCATGTTTCATTTTGATTTACCATGCTCACAGTGAAAACAGAACTGAGCAGCCTTACGTCTGTGTTAAGAAAGACTATCTTTTCTAGATGTGAAAATGCAGTAAACTCCCGATAAATGATATAATGATATTAAAAAATGTTTGAAATTCTGATTATCTCACGTATTTAAATGTACTGGAAAGGAAAAAAAAAAAGATTAAATTAATTCCGTACAACTCATTCTCCTCAACACAATAATGTTCATAATCTTTTCCAGATTGAACAATAATATCAGCAATATTTTGTTCAATTTATCTACACAAAAGCTATTCGGATATTAATTATATACGTAGGCCTATAATTACTTTAGTCTCCCTTAAAAAATTAAATTATTTTCATTGTGTTTGCTACTGATGAACGTGATACCAGTACGATATGTGTTAATGTTCAAAGACTTATAAGTAAAATTTAAATAAATAGTTACGCAGTTCACCATTTTTAGTCTGATTTCTTTCTTTACACATGAAAAAGGGCTAAAAGTGACGAAAACGGCCAAATTATGTTCTGTTAATACATTTTCATCTGTCTGTATATTCTAATTTGACATGCAAATTTATAACTTCTGCTTACGCATAAACGTTATTGGGAGTATATTGCAAAATAACGCATTTACTTGCAACTGTTCTGTGCTAGAATTTGTATAACCTTCATTAACGTTATTATGATTCTGTACTAACTGCAAGGCGTAAACCAGAGGGTTCCAAAGCTGTTGCACGTCCCTTCAAGTTTTTAATGAAAGTTCACACGCTTCTTCACTTCCAGATTTGAATAAAATTTAAATACGCGAGTACATAATTAACATAACTTGCAGCTTATTTGTCATTGCATATAATGTAATTGAAAACAATAATATAATATCCCTGTTATCAGGAGTATTGAAATAGATATATATCTACCGGTAGATATTTCATCGAAGCTCAATATGCTTAAATTTTACTTTTAAAATGATGGCTTTGAGCTCGTTTCACAAACATACTACATAATAATACTTTGTTTGGAGAAAATATGAGCCAGGAAGAGTGTGAATTCACAGTATTTTCTTATGATAATCTCGAGAAAGTAAAGAATTGTATAATTATTTTACCATATTCATTACAGAAGTATATTTGCACAAACAACGTGCTGGTACATTCATTTTGGATAAATAAGACATACGGTATTTTCTTATCCACCCACTCAGTATTCGCGCCCATGACTTTGGAAACCTCTGGTTTAGACACTACTTCACATTCTTTTGTTTTATTGCGAGATACAATCAATATTGGTGGTTCATGGCTATTCTTGCTCATTGCAAGGAAATTTAAATTAGCAGTTTGGTATGAAATTGCTTGTTACATTTCAATTCTTCCCGATTGGTAAGTAGGCCTACTACTATCATTATTTGTCAAAGTTTATATCTGAAATTGTAATGTACGACTAATAATACCATACAGAGTAGGACCGTTTGCAGGATTTCTGTATCAGAGATATTCAAAAGTTTTTTTGTGCTCCTCTCGTTTTTTGGAAGAGGGAATCGAATATTGACACATAACGGAATTATCAAATAATGATACATGTGTAACTGAATTTCAGTTTCTTAAATTCTCATTGTAAAATAAAATACAATGAATATGAAAACCCTTGTAGTGAGCCTATTGAACTAATAGTGTTTGTGTATGTAAGTGTATCTTTTTAACCCGAAACCTATTCTTCTTGTAAACAATAATTTTGTAGCTTTGAGTTCATTTGTGCATTTCGATATAAATTGTTTCTAGCAGTGCTTGCATAACAATGTCTAAAATTCTGCTTCTTCTGTAATTCATAACAACTTCCTTAAAAATTCTCTTTGCTTACTTGAGTTGCTTTCTGTATGACTGTTTGTAAAACAATTGTTAAAAACATTGCAAACGAAAAGAGAGAAGGATTCAATTAATTTCAGAATATCACAGTTGGTACCAGTGTTAAAAACATAAACATAAATATCCATTAGAATTTTATTTAACTACCTACGTAATTCAGTTTTCTTCCTAGATTTGTCTACAGTAAATATCAAGTACCGGTACCGATACATATATTTCAAACAAGTTGCTTCCTAAAGATTTTCGGGAAGTAATATCCTTTTTCCTGGATAGTGGCGTGTTTTTAAGGATAGGTAATTGCTATTGATAGAACTGGCAGAATTAAGAGAGACTGCTCAGAAAGAAAGAGCACTCTTTGTATCTCGTTCAAATAATTAATTATAAATATAAAGGGTAAAATTAGAATTCCAAATTTTTAAAATACGGTATATATTATATTTCATAACTTGTGGTGTCAAACAGCACTATCTTAAGATGAACATATTTTAACTTTTCTATAGAAAACAGAACCAGAAGACGGGAAGATTAATTTTATTTTTAATTTCGAACTTATATTTACATTACGAAGATTTTATATCTTATCATAAGTAGATAACCAGATTCTATTTTTACAGTCAGAAAGTAACTTGCAGGACCTATATTATAAACTAAATGGAAATATTAAAAATTATAGTCTTATTTGTTTACGATCACTGATAAAATCAAGATCATAGCATTTATGTGGAAGTAGCAGCTGATAGAAAAATTGTATATGAAACCTAGATAGTAGACAAATTATGTAACTATTTCGATCGACATTGTAATAAAAATATCAAATTTCAACAGGTAATGTGACACGATTTTAGGATGTTTAGAGAAGAAGACAAGAAGGAAACAACTTTCAGAATCGTGAAAGATAATAGCAGTTTTTGTTCTCCTTTATCATTTCGAAACCTGGACATTGATTTTAATGACGTTTTTACACGTAAGACAGTAAATGCATAATTTTAAATTATTTCAGAAAATTAAGAAGCATAGAATTGAGCAAAAGAACAATTTAGATTAGATCATCAATCAGACTAAAACGCTGCCAAATAAGCATGGAAATATCAACCTATGGGAATAAGATTAGTAAGACTTTCAAAAATAATACACCGTGTTCCGCTTATAAGTATAACAAAAGAAATAGCTATAACTTCTGAATTAATACAAGTATATAGTTGAAACCAACTGCTACAAAGAATGAAAACTGGGAATTTTTGTTACCTTGTGTTCCATAAACCTCAACATGGCTTCCATTGGTGGCACGGGAAATATCCAACCGGTATTCAACCTCGACCCAAGTGTTATGAAGCATCTGTGGTGTAACATTGTTGACAGCAGCATAAATTCTTTCTTGTAAGTCTGCCAAATCACGTACTGGCGTCCTGTAGACCTGGTCCTTAACAAACCCCCACAGGAAAAAATCAGGTGGTGTTAGATCTGGTGATCTGGCAGGCCATGTGATGTACGGTGATCCTCTTCCGATCCATCTTGCAGGGAATTGTTCATCTAAGAATGTGCGAACCATGTTGGCAAAGTGTGGTGGAGCCCCATCTTGCTGGAAAATTGCTCCATCTGGGAGTTGTGGCACAGCATACAGTTGCAACATATCCAGGTACGTGTTTGCAGTGACTGTCTTTTCAGCAAAGAAATAGGGACCAATGATTCTGTCACGCATGATCCCACACCAAACATTCCATTTAGGGGAATCCCGTTGGTGTTCAATTACGACACTTGGATTTTCCGACCCCCAGATGCGACAATTGTGTCGGTTTACTTTTCCACTGACGTGGAAGGTTGCCTCATCTGAGAAACAGACTCGAGTTAGAAATGTGTCGTCATCGTCCACTTTATCCAACATTGTTTCTGCAAAGCGTTTTCGTTCCAGTTTATCATTCGGCGTAATCATCTGATGAAGTTGCAGCTTGTACGCTCGCAAACGCAATCTTTTATGGAGCACTGTATGCACTGTTGTTGGTGGGATGTTCAACTGCACACTAGCCTGTCGAATGGATTTCCGCGGGCTTCTCTGAAATGCCTCGCGAATGCGTTCGACATTTTCGTCAGACACTTTACGCTTGGAATGTTTACCTGCATTAGACAACAAACTTCCTGTTTCTCTGAGCTGCCTATCCCATTTCATTATTGAGACGTACGTCGGTACAGCTTCCCTCGGTCTAAGATTGTACTGACGGCGAAACAAGCGCTGTACACGAATTATGGATCTATGTTCTGCTAATGACAGCACACAAAAGGCTTTCTGCTGTGGCGTCCACATGCTGACTGACTAAAGATACGATACGAATTCTCTTATTTAATGATCTGCGCATGCGTGAGTCTTCTAAAAATAAGTAACAACAATGGATTAAAACTTCCCAATTTCCTCTTTACAATGGTACCAATCTTAACCCATTTGCATGCATTGTTATGAAATTATAACTATTTCTTTTATTATACTTATAAGCGGAACACTCTGTATATAGATAGAACAAGAATATACTGACGAGATCTGAATGGTATTCAGACTATGAAGATGAGGATAACGAGGACGGCTTGTTGTCATTAATAGGCCTATTACTGTTTGTCTGGCATTGTTTTACGTAGAACTGGTACCATCATGTAAATTAAATAAATGCAGACTTCAATTAGAGGAAGCTTCTCTCTCTCTTTCAGTGCATTGTTTTTATACAGCAGTAATTTACACATTATGTAAGTCTATACCAAAATAATAATTATTTATGTGGATTAGGAGTCTTCCTACTAATATTGTGATTGGTTCATCAGTAGCACTGAGAAAGCATACTTTGTTTTCTGTAACATGTTGTTTATTTATTGTGTTTTGATTTCATTCAGGTGCTCACAAAATTTGATAGTAACTTATACTAGCAATTGAGAATCACATAGTTAATGTCAGAATAAAATTTCAGGATTTCTATATGTGTCTGAGTTTCCCATAATAAATATGTTATTCATGTGAACTGCATTAGTCATTGGCAAACTAAATTAGAAAAAAAAAAAGCGAGAACATGTTTACATATACCGGCACCAGTATTCTCAGGATCTAACAATGAATTAATTATTCTGGTTAGAATAGTATGTCGAAGTAAAACTAAAATCCGTAGTGGGAACGTTCTTTTCACATTTATATATATGACACTTATTTCATTTTACGTGAATATATTACAAGAATAATTGTTTATTGTATTTTTTTTCCAATGTGACCAGTATTATTATCTTCGCAGTTTCCCAATCAACTTATTTACTGCTGCATGATTTTTAATCTTCAGATTGATAAATTGTTGCTGTTTTTATTAAATACTAAGCTTACTAAAATATATTTCTCACAAAGAATAATCACAGATAAATAACACAATATATATTCTAATGCCATCATTCTGCAACTATCGTAACCTCTTTCCCATACTAGTCTTATTGGGCTGTATTCATAGACATTTTTAGCACGGGCTTCCGGTGGATGATCAGCGAAACTAACGTTTTTCATATTCATAAACCAATGTTAGCGATATGAATAATTCGTCCCTCCTCTGGCAAACTCGGGGCTAGTTTATCACGCTCATAGCAGGGTAGTGAAATGTCTATGAATAGCACCCATTTTGTTTGAATATTCCTAATCATATAACTTTAATAGCAACATTAATGGAAGAATGTCATAGTTATTACAATTCTGCATTTTCTTTTTCATATTGTTAATTTGATTATATTGGGAAACTCAGATATACTTCATGGATATGCCTAAGTTTGTCTCCAAATAAAGGTGTTTCTAGAAATAAATAATCTGTCCACTTTTCCATATCTCTAAAGCATGTTTTAAACATCTGATGTAGCAAAGAAATGTGTAACTAAAAGCTAAGCTGTTACTAACAACATGGTTGAAGCTTTATGTATTGGATTTCTCGCTGCATTTAGTTAGAGAAGGATAAGTAAGTAACATGTCAAGAATCCTTATAATTTTGACTTCTTAGCTTAGTAACAAAGTGCAATAAAATTGTTTATGAAATTAAATAAAAGTGAGTTTACAAAACGTATTCTTAGTATTGCACATGTTTTTGTCAGACCGTTCCCACAGCGATGCCCACAAGTTGGACCGCCATAACTGGAAGACGAGAGCTGAGGTCACACGTCGAACAAGCTACGTAGTTCATGCGACTCAAGTATAAAGTCTGCCAAATTGACGACTGCAATTTCTGGAGTAAATTGATACCAAGATACCAGCACATGATCATGTTATGGATATTTCTGCAGGTTATTGATAACTGATACGTGAATGAAACTAACACTGTTTCAATTTGAAGTCTTCAGTGTATTTATGAAAAGCAATAAATACAGCGATGTTGAAACTATGTAATAAATCTGTTATATATAAATGTATGGATGACAGGAATCAAAATCAGATGTTTGAAACATAATGTAGATGTCATTTGCACCATTAAGCAGTTATTTTGTTACATCTGAATTATTTAATTAATGACAATGAACTTGCATGTATCTTTTCATCATTTTCAGGGAAAATAATAAGGTAGATGAAAGCTAGCGAAGTTCGTATAATCAATACATTTCTCACATTTTAAATAATGAAAAAGCTTCTTCATTTAACACTTTTGAAGTTTACAATGAAGTACGGTAAAATGATTATGAGTATCTCTTACCATAATTTATGAATACCAATTAATTTTTGTTGTCAGACAATTTTATCAGATTACTAGTAGATATTTTCCTTGTATCAGTATTCAAATTTCAGATTTACTTATTTCTATTAAATAGTTTTGAAGACTTATTTCTGATGTAAGATTTATACTTTCTAATATTTAATAATTTAAACATTAACTTTGTACATCATAGAATAAATCTGAATGGCCTAATTCCTTTTCAATTATTCTGTAAGGAGCACCTGTGGTTTACATACGCCTTAGATCTTCATAACAGCTATTTTTCCTGTCATCCATATAATTATTGAAATAAAAAAATAAATTTGTCATATATTTTATAACTCTTGTCAAGCTGATATATTCATATGATTAATTATCATAAATAAAACCTATTTATATAAATGCTAGATCAATCAATAAAAGTCAACTTGTAACTTCCATACTGTATGTACTAATTTCTTAATGGGTGCAAAACTGTACACTTCCAATATATATTTATTTAAGGGAGTTATCTCACATCAGTCTCGAAATACATTGCATTCCATTATGGAAATAGTCTTCATTAAGAGCGAATTATCAGATTACATTACAGTAAATTAATTCTTTGTGGGACTTAGATTTTATTTTGAAGAAAGAAGTCATAAAGTATGTCTCCTTAGTATTTCATCGTGTCATATAAAAATGTGTTCATACCATGCATCTTTCCATCCAATCGTAGAAGAATTCAGAATGTTTATAAGAGGACAAAATAGTATTTCTATAACAATTAATTTGTATTTAAATTTTGAGGGTTCATTTGTTTTATTATACATTACTAAAATAATACTAATGTATACAAATACATTTATTGTTTCATTGATATTGACGTAAATTAAAAGTTCCTTTTCTGGATACTTAATTGAAAGCTTTGAAATTGTATAATGTAGAAAACAGTGTATTGCTATATGACTCTTCGATCACAAAAAGATTCATAGTGTTTGTTAAACACTTTAATTTTGATGTGATGTAGAAACAACCAGGTAAAGAGAGAAAAAAACTACAAAAAAATTGTGTTAACAATGAGGTATTAATACTTTCTAAGGATTGTAATAAAGTTCCCCTTATTGGTTTAATGTATGTAAATTTCATGTATTAATGACCTTTGACTTCGAAACAAACACAAATTCTGGAGAATCTTTTACAAAAAATATGCGGATTTAAAATACGCGATATATAGGCTTATTGGTATAATGCAATTCGGAATGCAATATTGAGGTAATTGTTTAAAATCTGTTATCATGTGACAAAAATGACATTCTATAGAACTAGATCTTTAATGCTTTATTATGAAATAAGATAAATATTTAATCAGAGTCCTAATGGTTTTCAAAATCATTACTATGAATTTTTTAGATGATTGAATTGAATAGATTGATTGTGTACAGTAATGGATAATACAAAAGATGTTACCTAGTTATACAATATGACACAGCAGAAAGTAAATTTATGCATGCCAATACAGGAGGAGTAATATAAATTTAAACATTTTGAATTTTTTATTTTATTGCCGATAATTTGCTCATTATTAGTACTGTAATAAATATAGGCTTTTAAGATATCTATACAGTCAAAAAAGTTAATCTAGTTAAGACTAAAGTTATGCAAACTGTACTAGTGACGCGCAACGTAAAATAATGTTTAAATTTTAAAATCCTTGTTAAAATAAATATTGCATTGTCAGTGATCCTGTTTTGTTTTTATATCGTATGTTGTAGATGAACTAGTCATGGTCTTATATGTTTCTTTTTTGGAATAAATTATAAATACAGAATACTGTATGGCATATATATTCTTTCTTTATTTCTATCCTTTTTTTGGAGAAGATCAGAACCAACTTCTCCTATAGCATGGTATTTTTTAAAGCTCGAAATAAATACAGTCCTTCATTCTCACATTCTTTGGATATGTCAGTCTACAAGTCAACTTGTGTTTCGCAAAGATTCTAAATACTGTATGATGAATTTAATTTCCTTAGTCTTGGTAGTTTGAAGACAATAACATGTTTTTATTGCACATGGTATACGGATACATCAGATATATTAATATAAATTACTTTCAGGTTTACGTATTTTGGATTGGAAATCCAAGTTACCATTACTGTACGTATTTCCTTGTTTCCTAATTTTAAAACATTAATACAATCAAATAAAATAAGATGCATCCATTTCTACCGTCATTAGGACAAACGCAATATCAATGTGCATCTTAAAACTACGTGTGGTACGGTAAGAATTTATCATTGTTTGAATTTAAGATGAAGTACCAGTACGTTATCAGATAGTAAACAAATCTTTATAGTTATTACTGTAGTAGTGAATTGACTTATGTGTGGTAGTGAAAATGGTTGAGAATCAGATACAGCGCAGCTCTTTGCGACGTGATGTTTTGCTTTACAGTGTCTCACAATGCCTCGTGGCAGTTTAACATGGTCTGCTCACGACAACTGATCTGCTGGCTGAGTGGGTTTGGAAAACTGCACTAGCCTAGAAAATGGCGTTAATGAATGAGGACTGTCTATATCAGAAATTATATTGTATTTGGTTATTATTTCCTAAGAACACCTAATATGCCTAAAAATCTATACAATTGAAGGCGTTTTAATATTAAATAGGTACTACTAATGTAGTGCACAAACGTAATTTTGTATGTTTATGACTACTTCACGAACCACAATAATGAAAAATATATTAAATCAATGTATGACTTGAGGCTTTCCCGGCATTTGATGTAGAATAACTCTTCTCGGGTTCTCAGCCAGGTGAGTTGGAGATTAGCTTCCAAGCTTTCGACGGCTAGCTCATTCCCTGAAGAAGATGGCAGAGCTATACTTGTTTTTTTTTAAAGATGGGACATGACAAGAGCGTTGCGATCGGAAAAACAACTGAATGTCACATAGCGTGGTAGACCTGTTGCTATGGTAACAACGGTTGAGTTGCCAAACTTACCGTTCCCACATGGCGAGTGCTTAATAGCTCTCTTGGCGACATTTATTGTGTACACAGTGTTAGCATTGGTACGTTTCGTCTTTGATTCTGTGTCGATTTTTGTGTTGTTTTCTTACCTTTGAGTCAATTGTCATTGAATGTTTTAACGTCAGCCATCGTAAGTCAATTGATACCTTCCATCAGCTGGCAGCGTGGTAGTCCATATTGACAACATAGCACTGTAGTTCCAAGCTCTGTCGCTTAACTGTCATGTCCCATCTTTCAAAAAAACAAGTATAGGTGTCGAAAGCTTGGAAGCTAATCTCCAACTCACCTTGCTGAGAACCCGAGATGTGTTATTCTATATTAAATCAATGCCAGTAATGAATGATAATATAGAGCAGAGAAGTAGACCTACTACAAATTGTTATTAATTAATAGGGTATTACTCATCTGGTGCTTTCATTTAATTTGAAATATCTCTCATATTTTTAGAAATCACATTATTGTCGTGATATTGTTTCAAAGTGAGATCGTACAGACTTTCCTGCACTGAAATAACTAATTTATCTGTATCGAGCTCCATTCTAAATAATGTGCACTACACAACAATAGTTTGTGCAGATAGTGGAAGCATCCAATCATGGACATGGCTACTCACACATGCACAGTACGCTGTAGATATCAGACCATCTGCTCACGACCAAGTTCAGTCATCCAATGTTTTCTCCCCAAAGTCTCCTCGTATCCGTCTTGTCACGTCTGATTCTGTGTGCACATTATCATATGAAATAATTGGGAGACAAGCACCAACAGACAAAATATTGCATCATGCTGCGTCTGATTCTGTGTGCAACTGGCTTAAGGGTTCCATCAGCCCAAAACTGTTCGATATTATCTACTTCATGAAATTATAACGAATGAATTGTGACTGCATAAAATTGGTACAATTGACAACTTCTTAAATTATGAGTAAAATCAAGTCATATTGTGAAAGAGCAGTTAGTTCAAAAATAAAGTCTGAAAAAGTAGAAATGATCTACACAGTTAAAAGTTTGGAAATTTCTAAGAACTTACTAATTGGGGTCTTGAAATTAAAGAATTCAGCAATATTACATGATGTTCAGAAGAATCTGCCTCCTAATGGACAATTCACGTTAGTCCTTACTAACTAATTTGTATATTTTTTTAGCTATTATCGGTGAGAATCTTTCTAGAATCATAAATAATTGTTTTGCATTTGTTTTTTAAATCTATTTCAGGTCAAGGTGCAATTTATAATTTAGTGCAGATGGATTTCGTGTATACCTATTTATTATTGAAATATATATTGAAAGGTTAGAATGAAATTCAATTTCATATCAATTTGTTGAAGACTCTATGGAAATTATTTTATCTCTTAATGTTATATATGCACGTAGCTCATCATTTTCATTTGTTATAAATGATTAAAGTGGTACATCGTAAGTTGCAGGTAGAAACATTATTTTAAAACAGAAATCTTTGTAATTAAGAATATAACTTGCAATTAAAGATTATTCGTGCAATTTGGTATAATCTGAATTACCGGTATATGATTGTTATTTTCTTCTGTGATTTTGTTTTAAAATCAATGTATATTATGTTCATCTGTTGTGTGTCACAGATTAAAATTGTTGTTTTTTATTGTAAAGGTTACCGGTATATTGCTAACTTCAAAATTGTTTTTTTTTTATTCTGCCTTAACTGGATTTATTTAAGTTCATTATTCATTTTTTGTTTCCTTGCTTTAGACTACTAAAGCTGTTGTTTGAACTATTGTTTAATAAATAGTAATATTAATTACTTGTATTAAATTTAGTATAATGAAATATTCGATTTCATTGTGTCCGGTTTTCTGAGAAATTAATGTTTTGATATAATTCATATATTTATATTGTGTGTCTATTTCTTGTAGATATTTTTATTATCGTTAAAATTATTTTTAAAATAAGTCACAAAAATAATTTAAATCATTCAGATTGTACTTGACTGCTTGGAAATTTTTCAGCGTATATGAAATTCTCAACTATTAAAATTTATTAACTGTCCACAAGTCACAAAGTTACTTTACGGAATAGCAAATGGTTTAATTTTTACTTAATAAGACTATAGTAGGATAAACTTCAGTCTTGGTATATCGTAGGTACATAGAGTTTTATTCATTATCCTTGTACACATTCGAAAGCTATGAAATTATAAACATGAGAAGAAAAAAAAAATCCTAAATGATGGGTAAGTACTTTCATGCAAAGTTGAATTATAATCCGGAAAGAAGATGATAATGAATACAAATGACAACAGTATAATGAACTATAAAATTTTCTGTAACAAAAATAGATTTACACCAAATCTAAAGTGAGAATGAAGGAATCAATGAAACGATAATATCAAAACATGATTTTTCATGGAATATAGAATCATGAAAACTAGTTAGTTTCCATAAGATAGGATACATTTTAACGTTAGGGCCTACCATTCTGCCTGTGCAACAGTTTTAATAATGGTAACTTGGTAAAAAGATTTGTATGTACATTTCACAACTGCATATCTTAGCACTGTACATCTCACTTGTATTTATTCAAATTAACGCTTTGTGTGTTTAAACTCTAAAAAGGTAGGGAGATGCGTACTTAGAACGCAAAAAGGATGTGTTAAAGTCAAGCATTAAACTGAATGTTCATAGTCAGCTATTAACATTTGGGTTGATGATAGAAATTAGTTTCATTAGCCAATATTCATATTAATGTAGCTAATAATAAAGAGATTGTGAAATGGAAATTAAGATAAGAGATAATATGAAAATCACTTTAGTTCTATGATAAATACCTTTGAATGTTTTTATTGTCTCTTTGTGTTTCTAGGATGGTGAACTTAGATTTCATAGATCGATTTCTGTGTAACTGAAGTAGAAATATGCCAATGCTATTATCATTATTCCATATTTTCAGATACGCAACGCTATTTATAATGTAACTATTGCATTGACATAATTTGAAAGTTGTTTGTCTGCTTATTGTGGGTACTGGTACATACATATGAGTAGTAATTTAACATTCGTACAGAAATGTGAATAGAAAAATGGTTTCATCCAAAATTTTAGATTAATATAGACTGATTTAATAAGTCCCTCTGGAACATCATAGGCTTATATATAGATAATTATATTAGAGCTAGTCATAAGTGATGGGCTGACAAAGAGAAAATTTCTCCCTCTATGCCTCTGCATTACCCTGTGCATTCTTTTCCTTGCCAGTCGGCAACAAGATATTTCTCTGGTGACCATTTACTTTCCCATTTGCTGTTGCCATAACGTTGTTTCTCATGTAACAGCTAACTTGGATAGAATAATTTATAACATCTTTCTTAGACTGCAGAGCCACTCAGTCCAGGCTGTCTAGTTTATTTTAGTTTATTCAGTCAGTTATTAAGCATTACAAAATGCAACAGACTCATAAAACAGAGATTAAAATGCATATTTATACAGCACCAAGTTACTGATACAATAAAAAAATGTGTAATATAATAACACTAACATAATAAATAATAGAAAATAAGAAGAAATTTAGGTCTAAAAGTTCGATTTATTAAACTCTAGAAATGCACGACTTTTAATGGTTAACGTATTTTGAATCTTTTATTCAGAGTTCAAATATAAGTTTACTAAGCCAATAGTACTTGCATTATACAATTTTGGCATTTTTTAAATACAAAATCGTACCCTAAAATTTTTATCTGAGTTACTACATATTATACAACAAATTAAAGAAACATCAAACATAAAAATTATATAATAGGCCTACCAATTGACAAAATAACGAAGTACATACTAGTAAGTTGATTACCAGTATTGCTCCACAAAATATGTGATTGGTTCTCAGCCAGTAAATTAGTATTAAATTGTAACAAATCTAACATAATTCAATTTAAATCCTGTCCAAATTCAACCTCGAAAATTTCAGGCGCAATAATTAATAATAGGGCCCAAATAGAAACAACAACAACAACCAAATTTCTTGGCTTACTTGGTACAGATCGATAATGTGTTAAATTGGAAAAATCATATTAAAGAAATTACCCTTAAACTAAATTCAGCACGTTTAGCTATTAAATCTATGCAAGAGATAGTAAATACCTTAAAAACATTATACTTTGCATACTTCCACTCGGTAATGAGTTTTGGAATAATAGTAACAACAGTATATTCCTATTACAAAAAAAAAAAAAAGTAAATGGGTGCCAAATGTAGGGAATCGTGTAGGACTTTTTAAAAACTACATATAATGCCTGTGGCTTGTCAGTATATTTTTTCATTAATAATCTTCCTCGTATGTAATCGTGAAAACTTTGTAACCAATTCAACAGTTCATAGCATAAATACACAAAAAAATGACTTTCATACTCCATTGGCAAGTCTATCGTGCTATTAAAAAGGAATGCGTTATATGGCAGTAAAAATGTTTAATAGTCTCCCTATTGATATAAAAAATAGAACTCAAAACATAAGATTATTTAGGGCCAAATTAAAGAAGGACCTAATTTCTCACGACTTCTATTCTGTAGGTGAATTCATGACATTTAACAATGCTTCATGAATATTTCTGTGTTGTATTAAGTATTGATACTAAATCTTTGTGTTGTACTAGTAGACTATATTTTAAAACTCGTCTGTATATATTTCAACTAGACTGTGACTGTAATTAAGACTTTATAGTACCAGTACTATTAAGATTTTTTTTTTCATTTGACATGTCCCATATTCTAGCTGTGAAGCGATGTACGAATACCATGGAATGTAAATAAATACAATTAATTGATTACTAGTGGACTTACTCGTGTTAATTATGTAAGATTTGTCCGGCTTACAGCTGTTTCAGTGCTTCACACACCATCCTCAGGCTCTGAGGATGGTGCGTGAAGCACTGAAACAGCTGTAAGCCGGACAAATCTTACATAATTAACACGAGTAAGTCCACTAGTAATCAATTAATTATATTCAAGTGTTAAAAGTAGTGTACGCAAGATTCAAAATGAAATAAATGCGGTACAATACAATATTGCCAATAATACCTGTATAATTAATAGAATTTTCTGGTCAAAATATTATAATACTAAATTCCAAATTTTACATTTTATACAATGAATACTAAAGAAAACTTATGCATGCACTGAGGCCATAATCTTATCAATACTAAAAACATGTGGATTAGAATGTAATTGCGTAGGTACATGCACTTTAAATTTGCTTCATTTTACATTTTTATGGACTGTGGCAATTTTTATACAGTTGGAGAAATCCATGCAATGTTATTGTTTTTGTAGTTGTGTATGAATTGAGATGAATATTATTGGAAGTCCTAGTAAAATGCTCACAATAGTCTACATTTGTTTTGAAAAGATGAAAATTACTATGGACAAAGTTAACTGCTGCCAATATATGGAAAGAAGGGACTGATAAGACATTCAATTGCCTGAAGATTGGTTTGCTATTTGATCTTACTGAGACTTTCATACCGGTATTTATTTTCAGTATTATCTTTTAAAATTTAAAAATAGCATTTAATTTGAGAGACACATCCCAGAAGCCATAAGCAATAACTGACTGTACATAACTACAATAGGCTACCTTAATTTCACGGCAAAACCTGAACAGACGACACCTTGAATGTGATTTATGGTCTGTTCACTTGCACCTGGCTGTGCGGTAAGTGGGAAGGATGCTTGGGTGTAGAACTTTAGAAAGAAAGCAACACGTGTGTGAGTATTTTTCAATTCAAGTACCACTTCTGGCTAGCCCTATTATAGGCTGCCTCAGTATTCTGTTAAGTCGAGAAATCTGATTAATCCTCACATTGTAAACTCTAATATCTCTCAGTAAAGGAAAAAGAGACGTTAAAGTGCCAGAGAAATAAATTAATCACAGAACTCGAAAAGATGAAGAAATATGAATTTACATAGTACTATAGGTACTATTAAATAGCTTATCATAAATGAAAAATAAGATACTGTAAATAATTTCTGAGTCAACATAACATAAAATATAAAGCAACTACAATTAAAAAAAATTAATAATAATAATAATAATAATAATAATAATAATAATAATAATAATAATAATAATAATAATAATAATAATAAAAGTTGACTTATCTGAAGTCTGTACCTAGAACTAAAACTGATCCCTGGGGAACTCCATGTTTTAGTATACCGGTACCTAAATTCTCAGTTAGGAACTTTGTGCCTATTTGGTACGTACCATATAGGCCTATTAATTTTCACTTTTTGTTTTCTATTTGATATGTAAGATATAAACCAACCTAAGATCTTATTTTTAATATCACAAAAATTAATTTAAATCATGAAATATCCATCCAACATGTAATTTCGAATTTAAAGAATTCGGTATTTCATACACCAACCTAAAAACTATATTCTCTGTCGATTTTTGTTTCCTAAATCAAAACTACTAAGTTACTGTAAAACTAATAATTTGTTAGCTTATAAAATAATGCTATAATCTATTAGAGTTGGCACATAGCCTTTTCTAATATTTTTGAAAGTCTGTAATTAGAAATACCTAAGTAGAATTATCTCCCATTACGTATATTGGTTTTACTGTTTGAATCTTTCTGGAAAAATACCATAAGGAATTGCAAGTCCAATGTAATCTTATGATTTCATGTCATTGTCATGATGCGATATTGTGTGAGTGGAAAATTAATTTCTTATGGACAAATAAAACCTGTCGTGAAAATAACATATACGCCCTCCTTTTTTTATGCGTTTCACAATTCAATTCTTTATCATGTAATTTCTCTTTGTAGGTTATTTTCTTGAGCTCTAGCTCAAAAGATATCCATGAATGAAATAATTTTATGTCCACCCAAATAAGGAAATAAGTAGATAACTTTAGATTTTCGCAGTGCATACAAGAGAGACAGAGAACACAAAACACACTACAAAATCATCTCAACACACAAATAAATACAGCTTGAAAGTTTACAAATTAACACGCAATAGTTATAACAACTTCTCCATCAATCTGGAAGATCTTTCCAAACACGATATAAGAAGCACATCACGACCATAACCAAATCACAATAATATTTCCACCTATGCAGAACACTTCACCAACTCCAGCCACAACCATAGCAATAGAAACAGGCATGGAAATTTTACATATTGAACCGAAAAACCAGAAACTAAGCACAAAAGAATAATACATTTATAGACATACAAAAACACATGCACAACACATCAACACTCAATTGAATTTCAGAATGCACACCCTTTTCAACATTAGGGCCTACACTATCAATCATATACACATCACTACCTTTATCTACACACTCCCACCAAGGCACCAGCAAGAAGAAACCAGAAGAAAGCGCAAGACCTCACTAACAATCTGAAGATGACGTACATTCCCTTCAAAACTAGTCATTAAGGTAAAATATCATTATAGTTTCAATATTAACACAGTAATGTTAACAAAGTTATTAATTTAACAAACTTAATAGAGCATTAATGATATGCGAGTGTTAAAAATGTGTAATCAACAAGAATTAATATAAAATTTTACATTTCTATGCGTTACTTTCTGAATCAATTTGTTTTTATTTAACATTACTGAAAAATCTTTGCAAGACAGTTAAAAAATTGATTGATATCAACAACACTATTTTAATCAAATCCGGTAAACATTTGTTTCTTATGTCGGTCTACTTTCAAGTCAATTAGGAAAACATTTTTTTTTTTACTAGTGCATTTAAAACTGATATACGTACATAAAAAGCTTTCTAATTTTAAAAAATGACACTTGGTTGCCAATACTTTTGAAAATTACCATCCATGTGCCAACATTCAATTCATCATTTAAGTCTTTGAACCACAATTTTCAAAGTATGGAACAATCAAAGTGCCATGAACGAAATACAAGAGACCTTAATTGTTTCTAAAAAGTACAGGATTATCTCTTAAACCTTGTCCCCCACATCCAATTCCATCAACAACATGTCTGCTATTTATGTCCAGAACCGCCTTAGTTATTTATATTGTATCTCCTAATTCATATTATATTCATTGTCTGTTTTTCTGCAACCTGCAACTGTTTACAATGTAAAATAAAATACTTTTTTTTATCTTGGCCGTTATGACTTTTATTTAAACAATACATTTGTTTCAATCACTGGTCTGTGTAATAATAATTTTATAATGGTACTGGTATACAATTTGTAAATAAAATTGATTTCTTGTCTTCATTCTCAACATGGATAGAATAAACATGCATTTATAATTGCACAACCTGGTAACAACCATTCCTTTCATTTGTCAATTTTCAACATAAACTTGATATCTTGATTCGTAGACACAGAAATTTGTACCATGTGAAATTTATATTCTGCATAAATTATTGTTCAGACAGTGACGAACAATGCATTCAGAATCCAACAGTGATAATTTTGAATTTATTGTAGCTTTATATGAAGTAACTTAACAGCATCAGGAGGCAGCATCAATTATGAAAATTATTGATCATGTAATAATTATACGTGGATTTGTTTTCAAAACGGAAGTTGTTCTTTGCATGAATGGGTGACTGTATTCACCAATTTTCTGTCAGTAGCGTAAGGATAACAAATTATGTGCTTCATAAAAACATCACTGCCACATTGTTGATTTACATAAAGCAAGAATGATATTATATACTTGTTTCTGTGGAAGATAAAATTATTATGTGTAAAGAAGTAAGTACTCGTAATGCTTAGAGTATTGTGACACTATATGTATGAAGCTCTCACAACATAGCCTGTTCATATTCTGCTTATCAAACAAAAATGTCTGTGATATATGACACATAATGATGTGAATTGTAGTGAAATGTTATTCTTTGAATAAATATTTTAATGAATCAATTTGTCATTTGTTGATATATTGTGAAATTATATACCTATAAACATTATTTATAACTATATGATCATCAAATCTAGTCTTTCAGGTGAAACTTCCTGTAAAGCAGATTTGAATAATTTCAAGGGAAAAATTGTTCCGGGGCCGGATATCGATCCCGGGACCTCTGGTTGAACGTACCAGCGCTCTCCCAACTGAGCTACCCGGGAACTCCACCCGACACCGTCTCAACTTTTCCCTTTATATCCACACAACTCACATGGGCTGACGAAACGCCAGAGACCCACATCGAGTGCACACAAACTCTGTGTGACTTGGAATTGTGGTTTTCCCGGGTAGCTCAGTTGGGAGAGCGCTGGTACGTTCAACCAGAGGTCCCAGGATCGATACCCGGCCCCGGAACAATTTTTCCCTTGAAATTATTCAAATCTGTTTTACAGGAAAGACTAGATTTGCATAATATATACGTCACTGTGTACATTACAGAAAACCACAATTCCAAGTCACACAGAGTTTGTGTGCACTCGATGTGGGTCTCTGGCGTTTCGTCAGCCCACGCGAGTTGTGTGGATATAAAGGGAAAAGTTGAGATGGTGTCGGGTGGAGTTCCCGGGTAGCTCAGTTGGGAGAACGCTGGTACGTTCAACTAGAGGTTCCAGGATCGATACCCGGCCCCGGAACAATTTTTCCCTTGAAATTATATGGTCATCCTTTACTTTAAACATATAGAATTATAATACTAGCTATGACAGTAACTTAATAATTCATTTGTTTTTATGTATAACAAAAGTAAATCGTTCTCCAGTTATGTGATATGTGTGCGATTATGATATAGAGAAAATAAACTGAGCCAGAAACTTTTCGACTTTGCTGAAATCTTCATTGTCAAACTACATCAGTGGATGTTCTGGGTAAAATAGTAAATAGCTGATCCGACTCAAAACAGTCTTGCATCTTCACCTATATATCTTTTTTAATAGAACATGAATAAGTAAGGTATAAACATTTTTTTTTTTTTTGTGATTTCCTTTTTGTTTACCCTTTTCAAGGAAATTCTTATTTTCAACAATAAAAAAGTAAGTTTAGATCTTTTGGTCAGCCCAGGCTCACGAAGTCCACTGCTAAAACCGACACTATGCAACATTCAAGTTGTTTTTTTTTTATACATGCTTTAACATCTGTGGTCATATCACGTGTTTAGAATCTGTGGGTATACCAGTAGGCCGTTGTTATTATTTTTGAGTTCCTGTTTCTGTTGTGTGTTGTAGATGGCTTTGTCTTCGTTTGTGTGACTGATTATAGATTTTGATATTCGTGATTGAGGTGGTGATGATTCATGACATGTAAATTTCCAATCCAGTATTTGCCTCAGTCATATTGGTCGGGGTTTGAACGTGGGACCTCCCAAATACGAGTCTCAAATGTTACTGCCTCAGCCAACTCGCTCAGTTTAAGTTGTTGTATAAGCTCTGTGCTTTCGGAATACTTAATAAAATGAAATAATAGTAAACAGTGGAAAAATTCATTAGTAATAAGCTTTAATAAGTAATAAACTTTAATAGCATTATCATATTTCCACAGGATAGAATCAGAGACCATTTTCGGACTCTTTCTGTAATTTCATTTTCTGTATATAGAATGTCAATGTCACATCATATTTCTTTATACCGAATTATCAAATAATGAATAAAAATTGTCAAGTTTTCACCAAATGAACATCGATGTAGAATCTTAATTAACAGAATCACTGGGATGTACTCATAGAAGCACAAGCAAATAATCACATTTTCTTCTATTTCGACCTGAAAATGGTATGTTAGAAAACATCAAAGTATTTTGAGCTCCAGTAAAACCATGAATAGATCGGTGGGCTACAAACTTTCCAAAAATGGCTTCCTGGAATAATAATTATTAATTATATGTGTTTAAAAGCATTATTGGAACTGTTGGATCCCAATTTAGAAAGGACAAATTAGTTGCAAATTACCTATATATAATGTGAGCTGTAATTACAGTCGCACTCAAACCTCCTGACGTTTGCAGGCGTGTCCATTTATCGGCAATAGCCAATAGTGGCAGTGATGCATTGCAACATATGGGCACACAGACTTGCCACATAGAAAGTCTCAAAATCAAATAACAAGTGCGCTCAGAAAATTGGTATGTTGTAGGGACCCTGCATGCATATATGATGAATGTTTAATGTTTTCTGAACACATAGAAACAAAAATCACATTTCTACCCTCAGTGGTTCCAATTTTATGAGTTAATACACTAAAACCCCGATAAGATGCTGTTCACGGGACCACTTATAAACTGCGTATTAACAGGAACTGCATATTAGGCAGGTACCGGTATACTAATTTGGATTTATATAAGTATCTATTAACATTTTTCTTTATTGAAATACATGATTCGCACCTTCGTTTCTGCTAGAAGAAAACTCTCCTGTGTATTTGAGTAAAAAGCTGCCAGGGAAAGAAGAAAGAAAAACCTTAAGGGGGACAGAGAAACAGCAGAGTGGAGAGCATTTTCCACCTCTTTCAATTTAATAAGATGGGGCTATTTCAAATTAAGTCTGTCATTCAATTTATTTTATCACACTGCGCCTTCGTATTATTAACCCTAATAAAAGTAAAACTATTACAAAAATTGATATAAACTCAGCGAGTATGATTATTTACGTCTGACTCAACAATTTTTTCTATATTTTGTTACTTTTAATTACATTCGATGCAATCTGATGCTATTTGTTGTTGTTGTTGTTATTATTATTATTATTATTATTATTATTATTATTATTATTATTATTATTATTATTATTATTATTATTATTAAGAAGCCTTTTGCATCTCCCTATCAAACCGATCTCAAGTAAAGGGTCGCGGTCCACAGTTTTAAGACTACTGTTTGCTGAGAGAGAGGCGGAGAGGGTAGCTGAGACAACGTCGCTCTCGCATCATGGATGAATATATAATATAGTCATCCATATGCTCGCATGTTACTGGCGCTCGCTGCGTATCGTCAAGAGGTTTGAGCGCGACTGTAGCTTACAATCTGAAAGCATCCGAGTATGCGATTTTTTTTTTCCTTTTACTTACTGATAAGCCCCAATTGGGTATTTCCTTTATTTATACACTTTGTTTTTCTTTCTCGAAATTGTCCTTATACTATGACGTCAATTTTAAAATCGAGCACAGTAATTACTGTACGCATTGATTACCTATATTATTAATTATATTCTAATATTCTAACGCTGTGAAATTCTTATATCCTTCACCAGCAATGGAAAAATCTCACCCTACGCCTATTGAGAAAATCATTCCCTTTCCTGATTGCAAAGCAAAGAAAAGAGAAATTGTAATTTGAAAAAAAAAAATTAATTAATGAACAAAGTAGCTGGTAGATGGCAGGACCGATTCAGTTCATTCGAAACGATTCCAGTTACGCACACTAGATGTCAAATGAAGGCACAACTTAGTTGGCAGCATTTATATTCAATATCCAATGCCAAGTTTTCATGTTGGCAATTCTGAAATATTTGTTTGAAGTATGGCAGCTGTTGTAAGGTTGAAACGTAGCCTGGACGAAGAACCACTAGAAGCTTTAGTGCTTGCCTGTAAAAGGAAAAAACTAGGAGATGACAGAGCAACAGAAAAAGCGGAGATTCCATTTACTACAATATTACAGTTTGCTGGAACTGTGAAGGATCAGGTAAACACGTGTTCCTCGCGTCCCTGCAAGAGCCGAATGACAACTTATCGAAGATGACAAACGTTATTCAGCTGTAGTGTAAAAAGTGTTACATTATATGAAAAGTGGACAATAATTGACGTCATGGGAAAACTAAGGGATAAAGTGATGCCCTCGATGTTGCATCTGTGCCTCAAGTATTAGTGCGCTGGTCTTCCATACAGGTGGCCCGGTTTCGATTCCCAGCCAGGCTGTGATGGAATTTGCAGTGGATAAAGCAGACGTTGCAGAGGGGTTTTCTCGGGGTACCCCCGTTTTCCTCTATCATTTCACCAACATTCTCCATCTTCTCATTTCATCTGTCATCTACAGTTAGTAAAAAATAGTCTGGGGTGAAGTCTTGGGGATAGTATGAACTTCTGATACTGATATAAGAAGGGCTTGGGACTCCTGGCCCCTGGAACTTATCAGGCTATTTGTATGCGGACAGGACCTGACTCAGGGACTCCGGCAGGATGGCCCACCTATCAGCCGACGATGATAGGAAGGATTTGGGATTACGGACCCCTGAGGCTTACAAGGCTACTCGTCCATGAGGCAGGATAGCCCACCTGTCAGCATCAGATTCACTCATGTCATTCAGGCCACCTGTTGGACTTGTAAAATTATCGCATGTATAGGGCCCACAGAAAGCCAAAGCATGCCTAAATGTACGGACCCGTCCCAGGTCTAGCCCTCATAAAACCAAGCCATGATTCCCTCGGTATGTTACGGTTTGTTGCCATCTTGCCCGGAAATTGTTTCTAGCTTTTCTTTGTACGTAAAAGTGAATTTTAAACAAAACTAGATGGCTCAATTTAAGTTCCATTCTACGAAGAGCTTTCATGTATGACTCATGTATGTTGATGGAAATGGCATGTGACGTTCAGAGTTGGTTCAGAATTATAGGTTAATTTCATTCCTCAGCATTAGGGTTCCATACCTTCTTACAGAATATAACTTGTAAAATAGATTTCGGGAGGTGAGAAGTGTTAGAGATAGAGAAAAACCTAAACAGGAGTGGGGATATATTGGATGATATTGGTCTTTGACTACAAAATCACTTCGCTTCCCACAGCAAATTTGTGTTTTGTTTAATCATGCGAAAACAGCTGCAAAGTTGTTGTTTTCTAATGCCAGGCGTTTGGCAATAAAGTCATTTGACCTCTTGTACTCCAGCATTTTTCTAAGATATTGTCATGATCAGCCACTGAAGCACAGCTACAAAGTTAAAACCACACAAAATTACAGAGATGCAGAAACTACGACCCAGTTATCCTGAACAGAGGGATAATGCATACATCTTAAAATGTCTTTTATTTAATAAATTGTTACAGAATCACTTGCTTTTGCTTTGATTTAACGAGAATGAAAAGCTTGTGTTGCCAGCGTGTAGATCTGCCAAATTGCCTGTCAATACCATATATACCGTGTGATGGTCGATAACCGAGTAGATAACTTGTAAATAAAATAATGTTTACTAGATAACATTTTGAAGAAAATTTGTATTTGTAACCTTTTTGGATACTTACTCATCAAACCCTAAAAAGACTGTCCTAATTGAACACACTCCACAGTTTTGTATACGATCATGTTTTATTATATTCATTCAATTCTAGGAAGAAGATGTAGTGTCACACATTACCAATGTCATAAAGAAAGATAAAAAGAAATTTGGACCGAGGCATACAGCTGATATTACTGCAAAGCTACGAACTGAATTGAAAGAAGCAGCTCAGGAAAACAGGTTTAAGGTACGTGTCTTATAGTACAATGAAAGTTAAAAATAAATTAATCTTCACTGTTGAGTTTGATTTGAGTGAAAAGTACTATCTGGTTATTTATGAAGTAAAAATAACACTTGGAATTAAGTGTACATCGAAAGTTTGTTTGTTATAATGTCTACATTTATTATTTCTTTACAGGTTGTTAATTGCTTCCGTGATTTGAAAGAATCTGAGATACTAGAATCCGAGAAAAAGCCTACACAGTCTGACGAAGATCGAAAGGAACCTCTTACTATTGTTGATGTTGTTAGTCACAAGGTGGATGAGAAAGAGAGCAGCTCACAATCAACCCAGTCACAGGTATGTACTTACTGAGCTAAATATAGTCTATGGATAGGAAAATGAGACATACGTAATTTCTTTCTGCAGCACATAGGCCAAATAGAAATGATCGGGACGAAATTCAAATACAATCTGCTGAGCCATTTATATCCGAACTCACACTTTCTCAAGTCGAAATTGCGATAAAGAAGCTGAAAAAGTATAAGTTTCCAGATATCGATCAGATTCGAGCAGAATTAAAACAAGAGAGTGAAAGTGCATTATCTAGCAAAATTCGTAAGCTTGTACTTACTATTTGGGAAAAGGAAATTGTACCAGAACAATAGAAGGAGTCTGTAATTGTACCTATCTTTAAGAAGAGTGGAAAGATTATATTCTTTTTAGAAGATTAACTCCTTATGTAGATGAAATTATTGAGGATCATCAATGTGGTTTTAGGTGTAATAGATCGACTATTGATAAGATTTTTTGTATTCGACAGATATTGGAAAAAAATTGGGAATATAAGGGCACAATACATCAGTTATTCATAGGTTTCGAAAAGGCATGTGACTCTGTTAAGAGAGAAGTTTTATATAATATTCTTATTGAATTTGGTATTCCCAAGAAACTAGTTTTATTGATTAAAATATGTCTCAGTGAAACATACAGCAGAGTCCGTATAGGCCAGTTTTTGTCTGATGCTTTTCCAATTCACTGCGGCTAAAGCAAGGGGATGCACAATCACTTTTACTTTTTAACTTTGCTCTAGAATATGTCATTAGGAGAGTCCAGGATAATAGAGAGGGTTTGGAATTGAACGGGTTACATCAGCTCCTTGTTTATGCTGATGACGTGAATATGTTAGGAGAAAATTCACAAACTATTAGGAAAAACACGGGAATTTTACTTGAATCAAGTAAAGAGATAGGTTTGAAAGTAAATCCCAAAAAGACAAAGCATATGATTATGTCTCGTGACTAGAATATTGTACGAAATGGAAATATAAAAATTGGAAATTTATTCTTAGAAGAGCTGGAAAAATTTCAAATACCTTAAATCAACAGTAACAAATATAAATGATGCTCAGGAGGAAATTAAACTTAGAATAAATGGAAAATGCGTGTTATTATTCGATTGAGAAGCTTTTGTCATCTAGTCTGCTCTAAAAAAATCTGAAAGTTAGAATTTATAAAACAATTGTATTACCGATTATTCTGTATGGTTGTGAAACTTGGATTCTCACTTTGAGAGAGGAACAGAGGCTGAGGGTATTTGAGAAGAAGATACGTAGGAAAATGTTTGAGGCTAAGAGGGATAAGTTCTAGGAGAAGGAAGAAAGTTACACAACACAGAACTGCACGCATTGTATTCATCACCTGACATAATTAGGAACATTAAATCCAGATGTTTGAGATGACAGGGCATGTAGAACATACGGACGAATTCAGAGCTGCATATAGAGTGTTAGGTGGGAGGCTGGAGGGAAAAAGACCTTTGAGGAGGCCGTGATGTAGATGGGAAGATAATATTAAAATGGATTTGAGAGAGGTGGGATATGATGCTAGAGACTGGATTAATCTTGCTCAGGATAGGAACCGATGGCAGGCTTATATGGGGGTGGCAATGAACTTCTGGGTTCTGTAGAAGCCATTTGTAAGGTAAGGTAAGACAAGAGATATACAGTGAACGATGATGGCATCTTCTATATTACTTCATATGTAGGATATCAAACAAATTGGTTGGAATATCTGAGCAGAATGGATGAATGTGTTGCATCTCAGTCTTCCACAGCTTGTTGGAGTGTATTACAAAATTAATTTTTGCATTCAAAGAGAACTCATTCTTTAAATGTATTATTTTATATGTAGATTTTTGTTGTATAATCAACTGTCCAAAGACAGGTTTGAACTTCATAAGTAATACCAATAAGCCATTACTCGTGCGGTAACTAGGCCAGGAGATAATGGGGTAGGATGGCCAGTTCCTTTCCCCCTTCATTGCAAACATCGCCGACTAGCTAGAATTTACACTAGTCAGACTTCAGATGCATACAAACAATTGTTATTCCTCTGGCACATATCGTCAAGTGAGATGTACTGCCTGATAATAGATATACATATCATCCAGAACTTCAATCAGAGGTAATATGTAGATTAGTATAACAAAAATGTAATGGCTTAAATATATTTCCTTAATTAATTTGTTATGAATGGGATGAGGAACAGTATTTCTTTCAATATTGAATTTTATTCAAATTTATGCCCTATGAGACAATACAGGTACAGTAGAACCTCGATTATCCCTCATAATAAAGGGGTGGGGAGGAACAGTTAATCAAAAACACGGTTAATCTGTTCTGCTTCTTTTTACCTTATTTCTATGTTCTTTTAAAGAAGTCTGTCACGTTTTTTCTGAATTTTGCTACTAGAATTTTTTTTCTGATCTCCATTCAAATTCTCTAAAGCAGAACAAATAAAGTGTCATCTTTTTGCTACTAAAACCTCATCAGAGTCCCAACTGATTCAAGCTCTTTAGTATATTTTTATTATTTTTATTAGTGTTGGTTTTATAATGACTATCAGTTTAAGTTTGTTAAAATTGTATTTTGTTAAATTTTGATTTATTAATATTTAATTATTTTATTGGAATTTTTTATTAAACTATTATTTGTTTGTAATTATGATGAAATTAGTAATATATATATATATATGATATTTTTGTTAAAATTTTAAAAGGAACTGGGCAAGAGTATTATTCTCGCATGTTTATCAGAAACATCTTTTCTTGTATTTTAATATGAAATATGACTGCCCACTGATTAATTTTGAAGGGCTGCAGTATTTTGTCCGTGCAAAGGTTCTGGCATTCTCTTTTCTGCCTCTCTATTGTCGTCATTGTCACATTTGCAGTCTCACAAGCAAGGTCAGCAGTAATGTCATTATCATTTTTATTCCATGCCCGGGATGTTCCAAGTCTGTATGCTGTTAGTGACAAATGTTTTCTTCATCCACCTCAAAGAATTGGTCATTATGCTGCGCCAACTTTTTAATGACTTCGCTTCCGTCATTCTCTTCAAACCCTTGAAATTCGTCTTCAAGTTCCTCATTGTCGGAATTATTGCCCTTGTATTGAAATTTGAGGAGTGAGTAGGGGTGTGAACTCCTGTGAATGGTAACAGAGTGCTAAAGGAAGGGGTAGTTATTCACACTTCCATTTTGAAGTTCTGCTCACGGCTAATCCTGTATTTGTCATTAAGTAGTTGCCTCACACAGAGTCTCTTGCTAGATTCTATATACTCAAGAGTGCAGATTGAATTGTAGCTAGATTTCCGTGATTAATTACATGTGGGAGGAAAGTGGAAGACAGTCGCATACTATGATGATGGGTTAATCGAGATTTTGCTGTAACTGAGTTAAATGCTTTGGAAGAAATTGCCACTATAATGAAATTTAAATAATTCAGTTATTATTTCAGTAATAACAGTTTTTGGAAATGAATTAATAATAAAGATCTTCTGTACTTTATTTTGTCAGGTGGAGGTTGACACGAGGGATGATGAAAGCAGTCCTGAAAAAGGTTATGTGTACGATCTTTACTATACAAATGTGGCAGGAAGTGATGGACTTGTCGACTTAGATAATCTGTTGAGTGTGCATCCACTTCGCCAGGCAGATTGGACTTATTATAATCCTGAAGATTCTAGTGACATGTCTCAGGAAGATGATGACGAAGAAGAAGAAGATTCTAATGATGAAAATAACTGGCGAAATGATTATCCTGACTCAGATCACAGGTAAGAAATTTTAAACTTTAAAATAAAAATCACTCATTATGCGTTGCCTAGGAAAATACGTGTTTTTTGTTATTTTGTTACTGCTAGGTCCAACATAGCCAACCATGATGTATCACTGCTAGACAGAAAGTTTGAATGAACTTAGAGTGTTTGGTTGATTCTTCAGTAAGAGTTCAGATTCTGTGAGTGTAAAATCTAATTCATAATGCAAAGTTAAAAGTAATCAGAGTTAAAAAGTAAGATTTTTCCCTAGAAGACTGACTAAAAACGAAAATGGCAGATGACTCTAGCTACTTTGAATGTACAAGGATTGACGAATAAATTAGCTGTAATACCCAAGAAACTTGAAAACAACAATATTGGCATAATAATGTACAGTACCACCTCGCTAGTCCAAACTAATTGGGACCGTGCCCTGTTCAGATTACGAAATTTCGGATTAAGAAGGGGACATGCTTTATTCAGTTTCGAGATCAGAAGAAGCTAGCAGATTATCATAATAGTACAGAAAATGACTAATTCATCATTTGTGAGAAAAAAAAGTTGTGCTGAGTATTGTACATTTTTCTAAATACTGTAGCATTAAATTGATACAGAGTTTCTCTTCAAATACTGTGTTTTTTTCTTCCTCTTATCCAGAATTTTAAGGAAATATGCACCAACAGATGGTGAGAAACAGCAAATTAAATATGGATTTTATGATCGTCTTTTAGATGTTTTAAATAAAATTGGAAATCGACGAGAATTATTAATGACATGATTTTAATGAGAGAATGAGTGTATTACACAATGATGCATTGCGGATCCCCACGGAGAAGCAAATAAAATTACTAGGCTGTATAGAATTTGAGACATAACTGATTTATGTAATATAGCTCCTCTTAAAATTTTAAATGGCTTTTATGAAAATAGAGATATTCATAAATATACTTGTAGGCAAAAAAGCCAAAAGCTGAAATTAATAATTGACTAGCCAATATGATAGCAAAGCAAAATACTGAACTAATGTTTTTGTTCAAGCTGTTAATGTCAGCCGTGTTCGAGACTTTGATTCAAATCACTTCTTGCTAAAGCTGAAAGTAATTTTTCTGTGAAGTGGCAGGGCCTGTAACTTGCCATTATTCGCCTTGACTCTACAAGTGTAGTTCATAGATGTAATTAGTGCTGAGAAGCGTAGAGCACTTAGTTCATCGGAGACTATGCAGAGTGCACCACAGGTGGTGGGGCTGCATTGCAGTTCAGAGGAATTGTGTCAGAGTTATTTAATAAAATTTTCCAGGTTTTATCCTTTGCTCCATCCAAATTTTGTTGCTTTGGGCAGATCTGTATTTACTTTTGATTAGTTGTTTTACAGAATAAAATGGAAGTCTATCATCAGATGGTTGGAAAATTTAAGTGCCCTTTTTAACCAAAAGTCTGCTGTTTCATTTCTCTTTATATCACAATGGGAAAAAAATCCACTGTAAATTAATTTTTTTCTTAGAATCCTGAATTTTAGCCAGTTTTGTAGACTGTTGTGAAATTAAAGCTTGTATATTTGCCCTTGAATCTGATAATATGACAGCGTTTTGGAATTTATTTAATCTTTATAAAAGGTTTTGCAAATATGTATAAATAGCAGTAACTTCTTCAAAATTCGTTTTATATTCTCTTACAGAATGGTAAAATGAAAATAGAGGACATGTTCCTTCATTTCTTGCTCTGTCTTTATAAATTTGTAGCCACTCCTTATGTATCTTAAAGCCAGTCTTCAAAACTAGTTTATCTTTTCATATTTTTTTTACATCGTCCCTGAGAGTCAAACTGTGTTCTATGTGAATTGTTTTTGATGGTTTATCTTTCAGTAATAAATTTTCTTTCTTTTGAGGAATATTTGTCTTTCTTAATTTTCTGTATTAACTTTGTAAAACTTTGTGCATTTTTAATCTAGCCAGAGTTTTACTGTTATTTCCTTTGTATGGCAGTCTAATTAATTTCTGATTGTTGATCATAACTTAATGTTAAAAATTATGCCACGGAGGTGTCTAGTGGCTAGAGCAACCATTTTCAACAGTGTGCCACAGCACACTACTGTATCACGAATGATCCCCTGGTATGCTGTAAGAAAATGAAAATAGTAAAGGATGTCGTAGCACAAAAATGAAAAAAAAAATAGTAAACACGGCATAAGTCATCATTCAGTAACATATTCCCTCCTAAAACCTCCAACATTCCCTCTAGTTGGGAACCCCTGGACTAGAGCACTAGATTTATAATCCTGTAGACTCACGTTAGATCATCGGTGTGCCCCCATTTATAACTTGTGTTGGGCAATCCCATTTATGTCTCGTGACGAGAATATTGTACGAAATGGAAATATAAAAATTGGAAATGTATCCTTTGAAGGGGTGAAAAAATTCAAATACCTGGGAGCAACAGTAACAAATGTAAATGATACTTGGGAGGAAATTAAACACACAATAAATATGGGAAATGCCTGTTATTATTCGGTTGAGAAGCTTTTATCATCCAGTCTGCTGTCAAAAAATCTGAGAGTTAGAATTTATAAAACAGTTATATTACTGGTTGTTCTTTATGATTGTGAAACTTGGACTCTCACTTTGAGAGAGGAACATAGGTTAAGGGTGTAGGAAAGGTGCTTAGGAAAATATTTGGAGCTAAGAGGGATGAAGTTACAGGAGAATGGAGAAAGTTACACAACACAGAACTGCACGCATTGTATTCCTCACCTTACATAATTAGGAACATTAAATCCAGACGTTTGAGATGGGCAGGGCATGTAGCACGTATGGGCTACAGAAATCCATATAGAGTGTTAGTTGGGAGGCCGGAGGGAAAAAGACCTTTGGGGAAACCGAGACGTAGATGGGAGGATAATATTAAAATGGATTTGAGGGAGGTAGGATATGATGATAGAGACTGGATTAATCTTGCTCAGGATAGGGACCAATGACAGGCTTATGTGAGGGCGGCAATGAACCTCCGGGTTCCTTAAAAGCCAGTGAATAAGTAAGTTGGGCAATCCCATGGTCCAGGTAACACAGGGGTTTTCTCTGGTAGTGCCAGTTTCCCTATGGCATTCCAACAAATCTCCATCATTATCTCAACTCATCATGAGTGTAACATAGACCAGTATCCTATGGCACACCCTGGCCAGTAATTGGTCTTCACAACCTGGCTTCATGCAGGTGAATGACGAACAGTCAAGCACCTACCATTAGTAAAAGAACTTAATGTTAAAACTGTTTCTCTTTGTTTTCAGTATAAACGAGGAAGACATGAGGATGGCTATGCAGATGGGTGACCTGAATCTCAGTATGTATACTTTTGTGAAGTGTCTTCAAGACATTTTAAATATATATTTAGTATTATGTGATGCTATGTAATGAATACAAAATATACATAATACACTGTAATATACAATAATTAATTTAGTTCTCTAGTAACTGATATTTGTAAGTAGTAATTACATTACTAGAGTTGTATGTACGCTATATTCAGCATATAGCTTTCGTGTCATTTTCAATTAGGTGTGAAGTTGTAATTTATTATTGTGTGAAAACATCTGAACTACATAAAAACAATGAATTAGTATCTACTGTGAGATTATTTGTGCTGAAGGTTCAGTATTTGTTCTAGTAGCTATATTCATCTCTGCTCAGCACATTAAGATCATATCTTATTGAATAAAAAGCAGCATTGTAACTTACTTTCAGAAATTGTAGTGTTCCTGTTTACATTCAGATTTCTGTCTCATGCATTTGTATTTTGATTGACGAAAGCAATTTAGAAATACACTGTTGAAAAAAAATAATCTTTTATGTTGTTAGTGTAAGAAAGTCAATAAGAAGACAGTACCAAAATTATGATTGCATAACAAAGGAATTAACCACTAGTGAAACTCAGTCGACATGTGCTTTTGCTTGCTCACTCAGAGCTGCACTCAGGTATGGGTTTGATTCCCACTTAGGCCGATTAGCTGGTTGGGTTTTTCTTTTTTAGGTTTTCCTCAACAATAAGGCGAATGTTAGATAATCTGTGGCAAATCCTCGGCCTCATCTCGCTATCACCAATTCAATCCATTCTAAATAAGCCAGTAATTGATACAATGTTGTTAAATAACCGACTAAAAAAAAAAGAAGAAGAAGAAAAGGGAAGAAATAAAAAATTGCAAAAATTTCATAAAGGATGTAGGAGGGTTGATGACAGCTTCTTAAAATAATGCCAAGAATGTGTACGTGTGAATGGGCAGTATTTCTGCACAGTGTTGTATTGATTAAGGTTAGTGCTTAAACTGAAACTACCATATTTATTCGCGTAATTTCCCCCCAAAGACTTTTAGGACATATTTTCCAGAATTTTATTTTTCTCGCGCAATGTCCCTTTCTTACATTAAAAAAGTGGACACACCCTTTCTCTTCAAGAGCGTCTTTCGTGAAGATTGTTTGCATGGCAAACCCAGAGTCATTTTTAAATTTTTCTACAGTTAAAAAAAAATTATATCTCTGACTGCACATAGGATGATCTGGATCTGTTCTCTTATTAAAGTAGTTGAGTGTAAAATATATGTAAGTTTATTGTCTTTACGTAATTAATAGCTTAATTTTCATAGGAATATTTTACATGCAAAGTGAATACCATGATCCGAGATTAGTCAGGATTATACTCCCGACTTTAGAACTGACACACACCATTATAAAGAAAAACAGCAGTATTTCTCAAAATTACTCAGATTGTGTTTATATATTTATAATTATTTAATATTAAACATTAATTTGGTTGGTTTATCAGTTGTTAATTATTATTTATGACCAGTTTAGTACTCATCATGTAATTTTCCCTCTCGATTTTTTGCCTCCAAATTTAAAAAAAGTGGGGGTTGAAGAAATTATGTGATTGAATACAGTGTGTTATGTTATTAAGAACATATAGTATTTTCAAGCAAGTCAATATTTTCATTCACAATTCTAATTTTAGATTTTTTATTTCTTTCTGAAATTGCTTCAAATATTATTTATATTTTTTTCTTGATATCAGTGACTGTTAGTCAATCAGTATAGCTCATATACAGTGTCATTTTAATGCATATGGGCAAACTCGGTGGCCATCAGGGGCCTCGGATTACAAAGGAGGCCTCAGAAAGGGGACAGGAATAATAATAATAAATATAGGGTCAAATAAAGTAATTAATTTTCACAGCAAAACTTTATTCGTTGAATAATATTGATATTATTTCCTGCTTCGACAGTACTGTACTAACTTCTCATTTGTTATCTCTATGTCTGTGCACACTCTATCTCTCTCTCACCCACTCTCCTATAATATTCTCTATTTTCGTTTTGCTCGAAGCACTGCTTGGCAAGTCTTTGTTCTCTCGCATGATCTTTTCTCTATCTTACAACCATTACAGTTGACATAACAATAGAACTATTCAAATAATTTATATTTTAATAACTATTATATTATACTAAAAGATTCCTTTATTAATTTATTGTATATATTGAAGTATTGCTATACAATTATATTTAATAAAATTTTATTTCGAATTCTTACAACAATGGAATTTCATCATCAAATGATTTATGGTACAAGACATCCGATAGTATTCATTCGACTTTCGAACATAAATGATCGTGTCAGTGAGGTATCCAAGAACAGGTGACAAACTGTGTGTCAGAAAACAGTGTACCATTATTTCAGAAAACATGCTTTTATAACGGAATTTTAATTCTGCAGAGTTGATATCTGAATGTCACTGTTTTGCTGCTTGTCTGAAAGTGAATATGAAAGCTTTACAAAAATATCCTAGAGATGACAAGGATTATAAAGATCTTAATGTTCGTAACCCATGCAGTTGCATGAAAAATGAGAATATTTTGCCAGAATTCCCCGATGTGGAAATTGCTGAGAATTTTTCTAACATTGTTTGTGACCAATGTATCTGGAGAACGTTCATTTTCGAAGCTAAAATTAATAAAATATGAATTAAGAAATCACATGGCATAACCACACTTAAATTATTGAAATTTGATGAACATTGAACATGAGATTTTGACGAAGAATGATTTTGAAGACACAATTCACGATTCTACCTCTTCAAAGTGCCAAAAATTTCCTCTCTAGGACTAGTATTTAATGGAAGACCGTTAATAAATGGTTGACTGTGATTGAAGTTAATTCCAGTGTCAACATCAAAGAGGTGAGTTGTTATGGTTATTATATTGCCATTATTATTATTATTATTATTATTATTATTATTATTATTAATATTCACGAGCCTTAATTATTACTTTTGCTGGGGGTCCATACCTTTCTTGTTTCGTCCCTGCCCATATATGGTCAATATTACTGTCATCATACAAAATATTACTCATATTATTGATAATGTGAGCAGTAGCTTATGCAGGATTCCTTCCTAGGAATGTTTCAGTCACATTATGGTTTCTCAGTGCATTTAAATCCAAACAAAGACCTTAATTTCTTAATATGGCATTGTTCCCTACTAAATTTCTCTCAAGTTCTTGTTAATGGGCTCATAAAAGAGAATATTATTGATTAAAAAATTATAATAAAAGTATTATCCCCTCTTTATGGAGTCGCACCAATAATCAGGTGACTTGTGAACCGATGGTTTTAAAAAAATATTCACTGTATATATAAAATTGAAATACATTGTTAAAATGGTAACTGAATTCATTCATTCATAGTTTTGTACCTATTGGTAGGTTTTTCACTGCAAACCTGGTATTTTCCAGTCTTCCCTATTTTTCGGCCTTCTTCTTAGTCTCCTTGAATACTTACTTACAAATGGCTTTTAAGGAACCCGCAGGTTCATTTCTGCCCTCACATAAGTCCGCCATCATTCCGAGGCTTATTGTATGGATTCGTAACAAGCTGTTTTTTACGGTGATGGGTTGTTAGCCCTTCACCCAACCCCCAAGTTGGAGGACCACCCCTTATCGGCTGTCCACGACTGCTTATTCAATATATTCGCAGCTACCCTCCATATCTGGAGGCCGTCTTCTCTATCCGCAACCTGAGGACATGCCATGCCATGGTGATAGGAATCCACAATACATGGTATTAGATTAAAATAATACATCGATTCCGTCACATCAGTAACATCTGCAGATTTTCATCTCAGTAGAGGCAAAACAGTTCCTAGCTATTTTGGTAGCTCAGTTGGCAGAGCTCTAGCTTACAGTGACTGCAGATCTAGATTGAATCCTGACGATGGATGTGTCATATTTGTGGTGGACAAAGTCAAGGTTTGTGAGAGTTTTTCTTGGCATTCTCCAGTTTCCCTCCTTGATTCCACCATCACTCTTCATTTGAGTATTCATCATCATCATCATCATCATCATCATCATTTCAATAATATATACCAAAAATGGTGCAGCTGGATGTAGTATTTTGACTGCCTTACAGATGTCATCTGTCAGAGAAAGTGTAGTATATTCTCGGGGAATGGAAGGGTGCCCTAGTGTAACTTCACCAGACCTTGTAACTATATGGCTCAATTTGATAGATGGCACTACATAGCTGAGTTACAATGTCTACAAGAAAGTGACCATTCGAATTTGAATACTCATTCCCACATAAAGGAATGATACGGCACAATAAGCCTCAGATAGCACTACTAAGCCTTGGGCCCCTCCTCCATATAAAAAGGGAAACACTTACTCAATACCAATGTTGTTAATTTTTAAGAGTAACATTCTGTGCTGATTATCTCTCTCCTGGTATAGTGAGAGTCACATAAGAACAGTTCCTAAACAGAAATATTGCCGTCTTGTCAGTGTTGCCAATTGTTACCAGATATCACATGGTCCTACGTACTAAATGACTTATTTACTTACTGTATTTTATGTTGGAAGGTTATTCTAAATAATTCAATAATTTGTAACATATTTTCGTAGGCAAACTATACGAGAAAGGTATCAACATGTCAAGTATTTTGTCTGGCAATACGAAATTCATTGGTTTCACTAACCTAAAAACGTATTTTGTTTGACCACATGAAATTATTAGTACTAACTCCGAAAACTTACCTGATTATAGTCTTGAATTATAACCACAACGCAACACACAAAATAACTATTAAGTATTAATATTAATACTGATATTACTTAATAATTAGTATGTTCAAATTTCATTAGCCTCCAGTAACCAGCTCAGAAATCTAGTACAATTTTAATATCATGGAACTCCACTACTGACAAATATTGTCGATATTTGTCTCAGCTGCCAACATACCAGTTACAAAATCACTACCATTTGTTGTATTTGTCAGTATCGAAATTCGAAACGAAGTTGGCAAAAGAAAATTCAACCTGCAAACTAGAAAATCACCACAATCCACTAGCATGTGTAGTAATGGGGGGAAAAATGGTTAGGTTTCACCCTTACGGTATGAAGTAAGCTGACCCAGACTATATATTGTAACGAAACCAACGCATATGCAAAATTTATATATTCGTGAACATAGTGTTTAAAAAAATTGACATAGTCAATTAAAAAGTAAAAAAGAAGAGGCCTGTTTTCTCAGCAGTGGTGTTTGTCCCTTTCTGCCTAGATCCTATACATAAGTAGTCTCAAAAGTCACGAATTAATACTACAGTAGAATGTCATTATTACGAACGCCAGTATAACGAAATATTTAGCATTACGAAATTAATTTCTGTCCCCTGCCTTCATTCCATATAATTTAATGTAAGCATATTTCAATTTAACGGATTTCGTTAAAAAAAATTAGTACAACTAAATAAAAATTTGGCTCCCTTGCCAAAAAAATCTACTTTTTAACGAAAAATATTTAGATTTAGGGTAGGTACAATCGTTAGCAATTAGGGACATATTTTTTTGTTATAATATTGTTTGCACAGTCGCCACGTGGTCATTAACTATCTAACTAATGTAGCATTGTCTTCTATGATTCCAATGTCTCTGAACTTTGTGTCAATTTTTTCATAGTGTTATTCCCTAGTTCTCCCTATCAATCATAACATAACTCACTAATCTCCTAACATGTTCTGATCACGTGCTTGAAGTCGACTGTTCAATTTTTCAATTGTTCAGAAATATCTGTAACACCAAATCGCTAATCCAGTCTTTGTCTTCTAATTCGTGAACTTTGGCTCTCTGAAAAAGTTGCATATATTAAGTTAACTGTTCATGAGTAATGGTAACCTTCATAAAATTAAATAAATATATGAGTAGTTTAATACAAAGACGGACATCTGTCGTCTCCATAGTTTTGATCTAGAGGCACTTTTTTGTTTAACAGTGTTCTTTGTAGTATTTTAAAACGATTTATTTTTATAAATGTAGTGTTAGAGTTTGTATATATGTAGTTTCACCATAACTGAAAAAAACACGAAAAAATGTATAAGAATCCACATTATCTAAATTTCATCTGAACGTCAGATGTCTGCCTTTGATATTAAGCTAATTATGAAGATAATAATAATAATAATAATAATAATAATACTTACAAATGGCTTTTAAAGAATCCAGAAGTTCATTGCCACCCTCACATAAGCTATTGGTCCTTGTCCTTAACAAGATTAATCCAGCCCCTAGCATCATATCCCACCTACCTCAAATCTTCTTCTTCACTTCATGGATTAGGCAATATGTCTGTTCTGCCTTCAAAGTCCCTCCATCCATCTCCTTCTTATAGGTCGATATTTCCAGAATTGCTTGGGCAACATCGTATCTAGCATCCTCTCTAGATGTTCTTTCCATTTATGTGTATAGTCTTGTCATTCATACTGTTGTTGTTTAGTCAGCTGTCCGAAGACAAGTTTGAACCTCACAAGTGATACGAAGAAGACACCACTTATGAGGCAACTAGACCAGAAGATAATGGGGTAGAGTAGCCAGTTCCTTTTCCCCTACATTGCATACATTGCTGACTAGCTACATGTTACACTAGTCAGACTTCAGATGCATACAAACAATTGTTCTTTCTCTGACACATCGTCAAGTGAGATGTATTGACTGAAAATAGATATACATATCAGCCAGAACCTCAATCAGAAGATTCATTCATATTATAGATGTTCAATTCATATCATATATCAGTCCTTATATGATCTAGTCTTGTACAACCTTTAACTGAATTACATTTCTGATGCTTGTATTCTCTCTCTTGTTTTCTTGTCGTTCTCTACAGTTAACACCTATAAGTTAATATTGGCACAACCATAACCTTATAAAACTTCAATTTTGTCTCTCTGCGTGTTTTATTTCTAAGGGCTCGATTAATTGTCCTGCAGATCATCTGAAACTCATGTAGTTTATAATTTATGTAATAGTCTTTATCATAACTGATATCATTCCCAAGGTAGCTAAAATGACTGACTTGTTCTATATATTGATTATTATTAATTACTATTTTTATTCGTACAGGTTCAGTGCCTCAGAAAGCCATAACTTTTGTGTTTGTTGTAGAGATATTCATATTGTATTCTTTGCAAATCTGGCTTAATTTAAAAATTGATCTTTGTAACGCTTCTCCTTTATTTTGAATAATGAGCAAGTCATCAGTAAACAGAAGTACGTTTAAGTGTCTGTTTTGTGATATCTTAATTCAGGGTCTACAAATTGTTTCCAGTTTTTCACTAGGTCATCAATATAAATCCATTTTAATATTTTAATGTTACCATCCCCCTACATCTCGGCCTCCCCAAAGTTTTTTTCCCTCAGATCTTCCAACTAACAATCTATATGCATTTCTGGATTCACCCATATGTACTATATGCATAATAATAATAATAATAATAATAATAATAATGACAATAATACTGATACCAATAAATGCACCCGAAATGGCATCAAACATTTTAGATCTCGTATAAAAACATTAAGCAGAACGACATTCAAATGTTTCTAGAGAGCGCTGTATTTTTTGGAGGGAAATAATATTTTGTTAGGAGGGAGATGTGTTATTAAGGGTTCATATACTGGAAAGGGAAAAATTATGTAACATATGTTAAGTTGTTATTCCGGGGAATGCCTCAATTGCACTGTTTAAGTGTAATCTAATCTCTGCACATCACACACACTCTTCAAACAGCACTTGGTAACAGAATGAGTTCATTGCTGATATTACTGTCTAAACTATGAGCTAAGCAAAGGGTTCGAGCAAGGAGGGGTATGTTGTGATCTTGCTTTATGCCTGTCTGGATTCAGGCATGTCTCACGAGACCACATTTTGTGATTGTTGCTATACATATTAAAATCACTGGCTATGATATTATGATATATGAGAAAAAATTTGTATTAATTGTAAAGAAATAACTAAATATAAAACAATATCAGATTGAAGTAATCATAGGTTTTCTTTAGGTTCATGTACTTGTGTTGAATATAACTGAACTTGATACTTTTATTTTACCTCCTGGTGATGGGGTTAACTACAACCCCTTCCATCCATCTATGTTAAAGATTCTAAAATACTAAAATAGGATTCTTCGGGTCTTTAGCCTTCCAACTTAGGTCTTTGTAGGTTCTGTCACTTTCTCTGCAATGTGAAAAGTAAAAATAAAAAATAAATTTTCAAGTTGACATAGAAATAGATTAATATTCTAATCTAAGAAGTCAAGGCTTACTTATGAACACGTGACCATCTTTTCATAGGTGATGGCGAGGAACTTTCGAGTGATGATGCAGACGATGATTTCGTTTATGGTGTGAACGTTGATCCACAAGATGTGGCACTTTATGGTGAAGGTTATGCAAATTACAAGGCACGCATGCAACGTGAACTGTATGGAAAGGAAGATGATTACGATAATGCAGAAGCATATGAACATAATAACAGCAGTGATGAAGAGGAGGATCCTGCAGAAAGATTCATGTAAATGCTTCGTAGTTTATTTTGAAGTGATGAAAATATTTGTACTAACCTTATTGTGTTCCTATGTGGTGTGTAATGTGTGCATTCCTCCTAAATGTAAGAACATGAAAAAAATTGTAATTGAACACCGGGTGCCTGATGGAGCTTGGATTTGTATTTCTGTCAGTAGTATTTTTATTTTTCGAGAATTCTAAACAAAAAGGATAGCATGTGCAATGTCATATTGTAAGGCTTTTGAACTTTGAATCAAGGTTCGCCATTACATGAAGTACCTGTTTACAGAGCCTTATTCTTGATAGTCTTTATGTAACTTTTTATTATGGGCGTCCATACTTTAGGGCAAAGGAGACTATGCCCTCCAAACTTCTGAAAATAAGTTGTTGCTTTGACTGAATTAAAGAAATGGACAAAAGTCTCAATCCTTCACTGTCCATAATCTTGTAAGTTAGATGAGTGTTTCTCAGACTTCCAAAACTCATGTACTCTTTTACAGTTTTAGTAATACTGCTGGATCTTTCTCTTAGACGAAAGTTATAATATTTAATTCCAGTGGTGAAGCTAAGATGTAAATATTGAGTAGGCTGAAAAAAATCTGCTTACCTTGAATCTTTTTATAGAGCAGATACTTATCGGCTTTTCTATCAAAATTTTTTGTGGCAGACCTCACAAGATGATGATGACCACTCATTTTCACTCCCAAACAGAATACAGGTAAAACAATATAACTTATTTATCTCAGAGCGCCCTGTTAGCCAAGGATATTTCTTATACCATGACAATTGAAAATTCCTATTTTGTCTTCCTCCATTCTCTATTTTAATATGTAAATGTGGTGTCGATCTCCTGTCTTTGTAAGCACATTTTGTTTCACATGTTGAACTTGAAAACGGTTTCTCTTTTAATTCTACAAATAATGAACTCAATGTTCTCCCAGTATAAGCCATTTTACACAAAATTAGTATGTAACACACATATGCATGCACTTTTGATTAAACTAACACTCAATAATGCAGTGATTTCCGAGAACACCAATATAGTGTGACATAGTATTGTGATGGAAGATTAGCCTCATTTCGTAAGATATGGCAAATTGATAACCCCTTTCCGATTCCCTCTCAAGCTTGCGAGTCAAGTTCATAGCCATGCTTTTAGAAGCTTCTGCCACAAGCCTCGTACTAAACTCTGCATCCTTGAATGATTGCCAACAGTGAACTTAATATGTGGAAGGATTGGAGTGCAACCAAGTGTTACGATACATCATTATTACTAACTTACAGACCTTCTCTTACTAGGTATAATAACTTAACATTTTTTTTGGATAGGCTAAGCCTCTAAAGATCTTTACCACTGCGTAATTCAGACATAAATAAATTTTAAAGTTCTTTTTTTGAGATGAACGAAATTGGTTCTGTTACAAAGAAGTTAATATGGTGAGATTCAGTTCTGTATTTGGTATTTTTAGCCATAGATCAGTGCAGTTAAACTCTATTTTACAATGATAAGAACTACTTACTTTTTAATACATGCATCTGGTTGCAGAGCCAATAACACAATGTCTGCAATACAGCAGAACCTTATTTATACATTGTAACAAAGGGAAGGGGAGAAACGGTTTATCAAAAAAGAGGAATAATCCTTTCTGCATGTTCTTACCTTATATTTATGTTTTATATTTAATAAGTCTGTCACTTTTTTTTTATTTCCATTCTAATTCTCCTCAGTGAAATAGTGTCTGAGAATGAAGTGTCATCTTCTTGCTCCAAAAACCTCATGAGGATCTCAACTGATTCAAGTGCGGTTTGTAGTGGAACACAGGATTCAGTCTCTATCTCTTCTTCCCCTTCACTATCATCATTGTCACTGATACACAGGGTCAGCAATAATGTCACCATTTTTTGTTTTTTACCTGGGAAGCGGCAAGTCTGTAACCAGCCACTGATTAATATTGTCTCCATCACATCAAAGAATTGCTCAACTTGCTGCACCAACTTTCTAGTGTCTTCCATTAATTTTCTTCCACTGTCGTCATTCTGTTCAAACCCTTGAAATTCGACTACAAGTTCCTCAGCGGATTAGTTATTTCTTCCTATTGTAATGTGAGGGGTGTGTAGGGGTATGAACTGCTGTGAATGGTAACAGAGTGCTAAAGAAAGTGTTTGTCGTTCATACTTCGATTTTGAAGTCCCATGATGTTTACCATTACATAGTAGCTTTGCACAGGGTCTCTTGCTGGACCTATTCAAGAGTGCAGATCGAATTTTAGCTGGATTTTCGTAATTAATTAAGAGAGAAAAAGCAGGAAGATCATAGGATAATTCTATGATCAGTTAATCGAGAGACTGATAATATTAGAACCTGGCTATCCGACACTCTATTAACCAATTGGCAGATTATTCGACTGTCTTTTTTTCTTTTTGATACAGAAATATATGAAGTAAGTATTGCACATTATATTAGCACGTTTTTGCTAGAGTGTTATTTCAAGCATTTACTTTTACTTTTACATATTTTTTCGTTTCAAAAAAACTTTCAGTTTAGAGCAGAGTTGGGCAGCAAGAGTGGATTCTACTCTCTCACTGGGAGCCATATGATTTCTTTTCATCCCCTTTCTTCCCTGCTGAACACACTGCAGCGTTGATTCAGTGACGGATGAATATTAAGCGTCCCCGTTTAGAGTTTAGTTCCGCTCCTGACACCCAGGCCTGGTTTAGAGAATTTGTATATGTCAATATTATCCTCAAACTCGTCCTCAACTGGTAACTGCTATTTATCTCCCTTGTAGCATAAATAACTATTAAAGATGTGAGACATGTATGGCACCACAAGGATATCATTTCCAACATCTTCTATGACAAAGGTAGGTGGTTATTGCAATTGCAATTTGCATGAGCATTCTATGCGCTTGACATAAGCAGCTATGAATATCTGCCAGCAAACATTGTGCTACCAGCTGCCATGTATGGACACACACTCACGGATGAACGTCTGTTTGAAGGCTCTGTAATGTGTGTTGTAGAGTTTCATCCTGTTGTTTATATGGAGTGCATATGGAGGTCAGATTGAATTAAATTTGTGTAGATGGGTTTGAGTTGCATTGTGGCTGAATCTGGCTCTGGCACTGGAGGTCTGCAGTACTTGGGGTGTATTAAGAGAGATCTGTCACTTCGCATTTAGTTTATATGAATTTCTGACGTTTGAGTTTGACATTTTCTTCTTCTGATATTATTACGAGGGCTATTCATAAAGTAACTTCCGTTTATTTTTTACAAACCTGTGAATGACGTTACAGAATTGGGTTACAATACGTTTGAAAGTATATACTCTAGTTCATTTTTCCACATTGTTTCCAGTCACATTGAGACACTTGTCGTAGCGTTTGACGAGCTTTGAAATTCCGCGATCATAGAATTCGGCCGCCTGCGACTGAAGCCAACCTACGATGCTGGTTTTCAACTCTTCGTCATCGTCAAAGCGCTTCTAGCCAAGCCACGTCTTCATGTGCATGAAGAGATGGTAATCGCTAGGCACCAAATCTGGGCTATAGGGAGGGTGATCCAATACTTCCCAGTTGAACTGTTGCAGTTTGGTCGCAGTATGACATGATGTATGTGGTTGGGCGTTGTCATGCAGGAAAATCACCCCAGAGCTCAAAATGCCACGACGTTTGTTTTGAATGACCCTTTTCAAGTTTGTTAGTGTGTTACAGTAACGCTCAGCGTTAATTGTGGCATTCCTCTCCAGGAACTCCACTAGAAAAATTCCTTTTCTGTCCCAGATGACAGTTGCCATGAGTTTCCTCGTGGAAAGTGTTTGACGACACTTTGTGGTTTTTTTTCGGGGAGTGAGTATGGCCCCACTGCATTGATTGAAGCTTTGTTTCTGCATTCACATACTGCACCCAAGTCTCATCTCCTGTCACAATCCGATCGAGAAAAGCATCACCTTCTCTTTCGTAACGCTCAAGAAAGGACAGTGCTGCTCCCATCCGCTGAGCATTTTGTTCCTCAGAAAGGAGTTTAGGCACCTATCTGGCAGAAAGTTTCCAGTAGCCCAAATCTTCGGTAATCACTTTGTACAGAAGAGTACGACTAATCTGTGGAAAATCCTCACTAAGCTCCGACATGGTGAACCTGCGGTTTGCTGTAACCCTTTCGTCAACCAAACGAATCAGATCTGCATTCACGATACTCGGTCGACCACTTCTCTCTTCATCCCGGACATTGGTTCGCCCATTTTTGAACATACGGCACCATTGTCTTACACCACCTTCACTCATTATATCTGGCCCATATACTTCACAAAGTTGGCGATGGTTTTCACTAGCTTTACAGTTTTTGGCCACAAGAAATCTTATTACAGAACATACCTCACACCTGGCGGGACTTGCAATTGCAGCACACATTTTGACAGCACGTGGCTCAGAGAGGAACAAAGACACGACCTTGACTCTACTGTTGCTCGATGCGTACTGCTTCAAGGTACACTCCACCACAAGAGCAGCACTACTGTCTTTGTTGTTACGCACGCTATATGAAAATGGAAGTTACTTTATGAATAGCCCTCGTATGTGCTCTTGTCTGATTTAAAGCTGAAATATTAAATTTTAATGGCATTATTGAGTGTAAGGTTGGTTGATATATGGTTCCTATCTTTGCTATCTTATGTGCTCGTCATTTCCCGGGATGTTTATTGAGCCTAATGTCCACTGAACTTGTATTTTTTTCTATTGTTTTGAAAGTTTTTGTAGTAATTGTGATATTAGTACTGTTCTGAAATAGTATTCAGTTAGTTTGTAATAGGAGTACCTATAGAGTAGCCTGAGAGGTAGTGAGGATACACATATCCTTGTCAGATGTTATTGAACAGTCTCCAAGAGCAATATTTATTTATAGTATAGTGTCTGTACTTGACATTGAATTTCCAGAGATTAGGAATGTTTTCCTAGTGGTACAGTATGTTATCTTTCTTCTCTTGTATTATCGGTTGAATTAAGACAGTGGTTTGCAAACTATTTGAAGACACGACCCACTTTTGCTGGGACATTTGTTTGCGATCCCTCACTGCCATACTGGTACTCAAACCCATTCGAAAAATACAAATCTTGAAAATAAAACACAACGGTAATTTTACTGAAAACTAGTGGAAATCACTGAACTCTTAATATACTGGTACCTGCAAAATGAGAAATCGGAATATACAAATTTATTTCTCAATTCTCTTTGGCTTCTTAGACTCTCCTTTCTGGCTGATCTTATATATTCCAAACACTTAAAACTTTGAGTAATAGCACAGTCTAGTATATACAGTCACGAAGCTCAATACGTAGTAAATATGCATCCATAGATAGTTGCTAACCACTAGGATCGCTAATATCGCCTCATTACAGACAATGCAAAATAGTACCGACACAGTCTAGTGTTCCTAGCACCCTCACAACTCAAGCTTCGCGACTGTATATACTAGACTGCAGTAATAGCTTGAAAGGCCAAATGTTAACATAATAACAGCTAGAGATAAAATCAACGGATTTATAAGGAAATATCAATTGAAAAAGTTAATTTGTTTCATCCCAGTGTATGAAAGAACTCCTGGAAAATTAGCTGCATATCATATGTTACAACAAATACTGAGTTTGTTTTTGAGGAAATGCAATTCATTTTGCATAATTTTAAAGAAGCAATGTTAACTTTCCTCTGGAAGAAAATCAAAACAATTACAACAATCGCAGATGGACACTGAATCCGTTTTTAGACAGTTGTATTCAACTAGTTGAAATAAAAATAAATAAAGCAAAGACATTGAAATATGTACCTAGTGAAGGAACATTGAAACTATAGCATAGTCTTTTTTGCAGAGCGTAGACTAGTTTCGGATCAAAAGAACGCAAGAATATCTCTGGCTTGCAAAAGAAGTTCTTAAATTTTTAATACCATTTGTTTTATGGAGAATAAGTTTCTCGTCTATGATTACTATCAAAATAAAAATGAGAAAATTATAACACTGTGTATATATCGAATACAGAGTTCAGATTTGAGAACCCCTTTTTAAATTTTTATGTTCAGCGTTATTTATGTTTATGAATACAACATAAATGCATATTAATAAGGCGTTTTTAGTCTTATTATTAAATCATCTTGCGACCCTCTCACCTCTTTATACGACCCCCAATTTGGAAACCACTGAGTTATGGGATCCATTCACTATAAAATTGTAAGCTTCTGTTATAAACTAGGGAAGATTTTTCTGCTATTAAAATATTAATTATGAAATAAGCTAACATTTATTTATGACGAAACAGTTGCAAAAAAGAAAGATAACCAAAATTATAAAGTATTCTATTCTTTAAAAAATCTTTTATATATCAATTCCAATAAGAGTACATGTGCCACACATTGGAGAACACTGCACTCGATCACTTATTTTTATTAATATCATTCACTACAAGCTTATCAATGCAAAACAACTAAGAAATAAGGGTAAATAGCCTCTGCCCCGTTGTTTTTTTATATGGGCTCCCATGTTTTTTAGGTAATGATCTATGTTGTGTACTTCTTTGTACATTATCAATTTCTTTTCTTCTTAAATCCCAAGATATCAAGCATGCATGTAAATATGCATAGCATACTATTTATTTTGTTTATTGAAATAAAGTGATTATTGTTTAATTTATATTATGTACTGTATTTAATTATTATAAATAAGTAGGAAACCAGTAGACTTAATGGCTGTTCTTGGCCTTCTGTCCCAATCTTGAGAAGTTCACGTAACTTGAGACTGAATTGTAAATTTTCTATAGTTACATAAGTATAAGTGGCTTACTCTTGAGAAGAGTTCGTGTTATTGAGGGAAAGAATGCCTATTAATATATAATTTAATTTCTTATAAAAATAGGCTAGTTTAACTGTGGCTCTGTTTCCTTAGAAGTACACTGGCATGAAAATGTTTACAATTTTGGCCTACAGTAGTTTGTATACTCATTCTTGTTATGTACTTTAAAATCTGAAATGCTTATTGTATGGTCTGAAATAAATTGTAGTACAGTTTTGTATTAAAATGCATTTTGTAACATGATATTTTTAATGTTCTAATTTAAATCTAATGTAATATAGTCGTAAATCACCTATAATGGTGATGTCGTTTTCAGATCCCTTCATACCTTCTTCGTCCTGTAAAATTCTGTTGCGTCTCTCGTCTTCTATTTTTCATCTTGCTTTGTCCTCAAGAGGCCTTTGCAGTTTCATAGGTGTTCTATAGGAGCATATGCAATCTAAATTGAGACATCCTGCAGAAACATGTTTTCAAAAACAGGATGCTTGGTGAGGCAAAGCCCAGCTACAGGTAATTCTGCGTAGTTAATAATTTTTTCACATGCTATGAATGTATGATACTGGAACTATAGTTTTATTTATTTTATTTCTCCATGTTGAATCTTTCGTACACTACTTTTAACACTTGAATATAAATAATTGATTAAATGGCGATCTTACTTGTGTAAATTGTGTAAGCATGTGCAGCTTACAGCTGTTTCGATGCTTCTTCACACCATCCTCAGAGCCTACTAGATCTCGGCGTCATCTCGAACTTCGAAGCCGCACATGCTTACACAATTAACATGAGTAAGATCGCCATTTAATCAATTATTTTTATTTCTCCTTCGAAAGATACCATGCGAAGGATTTCTATTGCCCCATAAGAAATCCATTCATTGTTTTTTGGCCATGTTTAGACCAATGAATATGGAATTCATTGGAAGTATCAACCTATATTTTTTAATTTTTTGTAATTTACCAAGATTTGACGATAGATAGATTTAATTTTAAGTGAGAACTCACATCCTTGGTGTCAGCTCTGTTAAAATTTGTTCTAATCTCTTTGTTTGGAATTATCTATAGTTTTATACTTTCCATATAAACTTTTAATTGCAATTATTATGTACTGATATGTTTAATTTGTCGATACTGTTATAAGTAAATATAGGAACAAAGTATATTTCTTGTTTTGCAATAATCTGCTTTACAGAAAATATTTTATCTATTGACTGTATCCTCTCTTCGAAATTCAAAGTTCTCTATTTTGGCTTGGCTTAATTATGATGTCTGTACCTGGGATAGATCCATGTGCTTAGGCTCACATTGGCCCATTGTGCACTAGAACTCTCAATTTATTAATTTCGCTGGGTATGAGAAAGCTATCATATAGTTGGCTATTAAACTGATAGATGCTACGAGTGTACGAGACTTTATCACTTGCCAAGTGATGCTCGAGACAAGCGAAATACACTTGTGACAGTTGCCACAGTAAATATCGACCCTCACAAGTATTAACATTGTAACTCACTTTCTTCCATTTTTCAGGAGAAGCAAATGAAGTTTAAAATGATCATGTAAATCAGTGTATACAGATAGTAACAATAAGATTTTACATACGATTGGAAGGTTTAGAGCTACAATGATAGTACTGGAAGAAAAAAAAAACAATTTAAGACCATATTAACTAGCATAACTCAAAACCATAAAAAATTGAGTTACGATGTTAGTATTTGGGAGGGTCGATATGGATGAAGAAACTAGATAGGTTGTGGTGGCTAAACTTTTAAGCCATAAATAGAAATTAAGCAAGCCATTAGATCTCAAAAGTAATGTTTGAGAAAATTTGTTATAGAGTTAACATAAATCGTTACTGTACTTAATTTCGTTGCTCTTAGTTGTTATTTTCATATTATTTCTATTTTTAATCCAAAGACATAATTTAATATCGAAATTATTTAAGTTTTGTGTAGTATATAAGAGGAGAAATGTACAATTAATTTTCACTGATACAGATTTTGAAATACGAAAGAAAGTACTATGAGGTCAAAAAGTGGGTGTACCTCCCATGTATTCTTATTTCACTTACTTTGTGAATGTTGGTACCCATGTTTACATTGGTCCTGCAACAGGACAGAGCACCAGGACAATTCGCATTCCAAGTGTCCCAGTATCTGAATACGATCTTTCCCAACCGTTAGATTGGAAGATGTTATGCATATGATCAAGCTCTTTTTGCCTAGCCTCCACGAAGTCCCGACCTCTCTAGGGGTTCATCAAGTAGCTACAAAGTGCGAAATCACCGCTATAACACAACGGCACACTTACGAGCAGCTGTGGAAATGCCTTCAACGAAGTGACCCTTGATTATCTCCGCAAAACATCTGCCAGGACATGGCACAGAATTCAACTGTGCTATGAAAATGAAGGTATTCATACCAATGTCTTGGATCGTTAAACTATCAGGTAATATGTCCATATCAATCAATCAACCATACCTATCATAGTGTTGTAATATATGGGGGGTACGCCCACTTTGTGACCTCTCAGTAGAATTGAACACAAAATATAATAAATAGAATGACAGGTCAGAACGAACTTAAATATTATTATATTATCTTATTCTTCATTATCCCACAGAACATTTGTAATTCATTAAGTCACAGCCAAGCATACTGTAGGCTATGTGCATGTCTGAACAAAAATTAAAATGATTCTCGGTTGCTTTCTGCGAATCTCCTTTCATGTGAGTGTAGTTCGCTCATCAACATGGTTTAGAATATTCTCTGCTCGAAGGCAACAACCTCGAGTTTGGGACTTTCAAAGGAATACGAGCGAAAAATTTGCATTCTAGTGCATCCCATATATAGAATAATTGTTTAATTGGTTTTCATTAGTGAATCCAAAGCTGACAGGCTCGCCATCCTGCCCTGTCCCTGCAAGGCAAGGTCTTATTCCCAGGCAATACCTTAGAACCACAGAGTCCCAAGCCTTCAAAACCTGGATCAGCATCAGAAACCTGTACTACACCCAAGACTTCATCCCAGCCTATTTATAATTCTGATGAAATGTGTTGATGAATTGAAGCAGAGTAACAGGAGTACGAGAAAAATCTATGTCTGCCTTGTCCACCACAAATTCCATCATGACCATTGGGTGATGAACCTGAGCTGCCTGGATGGAAGACAATCATGGTAACACAGAGTCGCACAAAATATTGATTGCACTAGTTGCTATAATATATTATTCATTATGAAATATTTTTTGTGACAGTGGGTGAAATGTTATATTTCATGTTGCAGCTAATGTCTTTTATGTAGTAATATGAGAAATAAACTGAAAGATTAGAAGAATAAGCAAAGATTGCTGGGTTAAATATTAATGTAAATAAAAACAAAAAATATATGGGTAAATACGAAAATATCTTATTTTTTATTACACAGGGTGATAAAAAAAAAAGTATCCAATATTTTAGGAGGTGCTAGTATGCATCAAAACAAGAAAATAATGTCTAATAAACATGGGTCCTACAACAAATTCTTTCTGAGATCTGAACATTTGTTCATAGGAGGTGCTCAATATGATGTCCATTCATGGCAATGCATTCCTCTGCCCTTCGGCGTAAGGAATCACACTCTCTTTGAAATTGATCTGGTTCCATTATGTGTCTCTATAACCAAAAGTGTAGGGGATTTAGGTTTGAGGAGCAATAAGGCCAAGATGTGGGGCTTCCCCAACCAATCCAGCGGTCCTGAAACATCAGCATCAGATGTTCACGCACATTGCAGAGAAAAAGTGCTGGTGCACCATCGTGCAAGAACCACATCTTTAGTCTCTCCTGACATGGCACATTCTTCAGCAAGACAGGCAATACATTAATAAAATCCTGAAAGTCTCTGTTGTAGCACGTATGACCGTATTAATCTATAACCTTAAGTTGATTGAGAATTGGTGCTGATGCCTTGTTCTTCAACTGCACGAGGATTTTCATCAGCCCACACATGCTGATTACGAAAATTCACATCATCATCTCTACTGAATCTCGCTCATATCCGCAACCACACTTTTGTTTTCAGTATTCCTTGCAACGTATTATTATTCCATGCCAGGGTGTCAACTACGATATGATTATCTGGTAGTCTGCTGTATTGTAGGGAAGATAAATGCATTGCCATATATGGACGTCGCATTGAGCACGTATTATGAACAAGTGTTTCAGATCTCAGAAAGTATGTGTTGTAGGACCCATGTTTATTAGACATTATTTTCTTATTTTGATGCATACTATCACCTCCTAAAATATTGGATACTTTTTTTAACACTCTGTAGACATTCAGCAGGTGCAGAACTTTACATATCTGGGAAGTGTTGTCTACATGAGCTGAGGGAGAGATGAAGATGTAAATCAAAAAACGAAAAGGACAAATGGAGATCTCATGCAATTGTATTAGATTTGGAAAAACAGAAATTTGTCAGTTAAAACCAAAATTTCGCATCAATACGGCCATATTTGCATGCTAGTGATTCATAAAATTTTAATTCCATTAAAACGCTTGGTGGGTTGTTCTGTACAACCTTTTAAATGTGCATGTTTACTTATTTGTTACTTTGCAGCGAGATAATTGAATATCGAGACCACGGCTTTTTGCAATTACGTAGGACTGACATCGAAGTGAGATTCGCGACGTGACATTTCACAGTGTATTCATCAATAGGTAACCAGAACCTTACAACACCGTTCCGCAATATGGGAATCATCGTTGTTTGAATTTATTTATTTTTTTCTATGACTTCTTACTGAAAAGAAATCTATCGTCTTTCGGAAGAAATTATAGTAGCAATAAAACAGGTCCTTGAAATATCCGTTTCCAAAAATATAATTATAAAAAGACGATAATTGGTAAAAGACGTGGGCAAAAACTGCTTCATCCTTAATGGAGATTGAAATAACTTATGTACCTAGCTTAAATCGAATATCTTTACAATTTACGCTCCCTTTTTAGCAGGACTCTGCGACAGAGCACTTAGTCAATTATTCTATGGACGAACTTCATAGAGTATCTATTTAAGAATAGAATTACGAGTGGGAATGTGTTGACCCCTCGATTTCACAACCTAATTCTTCGCACTTTTATCTCTAGAGAATTCTGAAAGACAAAGTGTACAAAAATAATCTACTTAACTTGAAAGGACTGAAAAATAGCATTCAGAAAACATCACCTACATTTCTGAAAGAGAAATGCAGCAAGTGATGTGTCATTTCTTAAGGAGGTGCGACAAATATTTGAAACAAGAAGACAGACAGTTTCAGCATCTACTTAATTTGAGCGAGTAGCTAAATGTTTTAACTGCTTATATTTAGTAATAATTACATTAATAATTTATGGTGTGTGAATTACCGATAGTACGTTGCGTGTCACCGCTAGCAAAGCTCTCTGCGTAACCGGAGTTTGCGAGCGGCTCGACCGAAAGCCAAATTCCCGCGTTGCGACTTTGTACAATCTGTTCATCTAATATGTCTATAAATAATAATAATTCTTGGCGCGACAGTTCATGCCAAGACCGACCATTCGACTGCTAACCTAACATCGATATGCCCAGCGGAAGTGAACGATCATTCAACCGATACGGAGTTAACATGTGGCCAGCACGTTATCCCCAGCCGTTGTAGCTGGTTTATGAAACCGGATTTCGCCACTCCCTGTAGCTCTCTGGCTGTGTGATTTCTGGTCCCATACACTAACCGCAATTTTATGAGACAGTTTCTTTCTTCATGGGGATTTTTTTTACTTTGTCATTTAACGACGCTATATCAACTACTGGGTTATTTAGCGTCGATGGAGTTGATGATAGCGAGATAGGGCCGAGGGTTCGCCATAGATTACCTGACATTCGCCTTACGGTTGGGGAAAACCTCGCTACTGCCTGAACTACGCCGGTGAGTGGCTTCATGAGGATTCGAACCAGTCCACATTCCGTACTGTTAGTGCAAGACATGACTTCATGCCTACATCACGCCGATACGGCACGGGACTAGTTTGTCAGTATTTTCATGAAGTTCTTTTAATTAGTTTATTTTACGATGCTTTATCAACTGCGATGTTTTCTAGCGTTTGAGAAAAATGAAGGTTATAATGCCAGCAAAATGAGTCCAGGGTCCAGTGCCGAAAGTTAGCCAGAATCTACTCGTTTGGCGGTCAGACGGCTAACCGTTACTCTACAGCGGTAGATGAAGTTAATCTACCATGATTTTATAATAATGTTTAGTTCGTTGCCATACTATACGATACGACTACGAGTAGAAATAATAACAGGGACACCCCTGATATCAGGTTACTATTCAACTCATAGTCGTATCGTTGATCAGGGGTCTCTGTTTTTAATTTCAACTCTAGTCGTATCGTATAGTAGGCCTATGGCAACGAACTAAATATAACGCTTCCGTTCTTGAGTCTTGCATGATGTCATACTTTCACACGCAATAATTGATAATGCAAGACGTATGTTATACGTGGCTAGTGTCTGTATAAACAATATTTAAATAATACCGGTAATGAATTAATGATTCCCTGCTGAAATATATAATAAAAATTAATGTTGAAAATTTAATGAAACTAATTTTTATATTATTATTATACGACAGAAAATATTTTTTTTTACGTATGCTTAAACAACTTAACAAGTAAATTACCTTGCCAACCCTGCTCGTAACAGTATGCCTCATTGCTCCTCGTACTAGATCCTCTTGTTGACTCTTGTTAATATTGGAAAGAGAATATTTATGTAAAAACGTTACAAGGAAAAAAGTTAACTCTTGAAGAGACAAAAGTTGAATTCATTGAATTGACTACCACTCGCTTGTAGAAACTTGTTAGGTAGAAATGTAGATACTAGATAGGTAGGAAGGAAGGAAAGAAAGAAGGTAGCTGGGTAAATGGATAGATGTAGCCTATACATAGCTGGATGTGGTAAGCATATGCATTAATAACTTGATTGATCCTGTTTTAGCCAAAGAAGGATGCATGCACTGAGTGAAATTTAAAATGTTGATTTTTTTTCTGTTAGAAACAAATTTAAACTATTTAAAGATGTGCAGCCAGTATTATTACTCGCTTACAACGAAGTTTCCAAGCATATACGAGTAGAATGAAGTGCAGTATGGTATTCTGCATTGGGCACTTGAGTTCCAGGGAACTGCTAGTGTGAAGAATAAAGCCCGGGTGAGAAAATCTGTGCCCTGAGTGGTAAATATTTCTCGTTTCTCAATGTATCACGTACTGTATGAAACACCTGAAGTTTAGTGCAAATGTCAGAGCTAAATTTCATCAGAACAATTATGAAGCATGCTGTAACTTTTCTTGTTTTAAAGATCGCATAATAATAGCTAAGGGAGGAACCGCTTTTGAAATGTGTAATAAATAAGATTTGCAAATAGGCTATTTAGGTATAGAATGGACACGAAGGAAGCACATGTTGAAATTCAATGAAGTGGGGTCATTTTTATGAATTTCTTTTATGTATGGAAGTTACATTGTTGTATCTATGTCCAAAAAACAAACTTGGCGTTGTGTTTGATCATTCTCGAACCGTCTGTATAATATTCGATTTTCTTTTTCGGTGGACTATTGGAAATATAGACATTTTACGTCAAAATGTATAGTTATTAACAGATGAAATTCTTCATTTTCACGTTTTTGTTTTTATTATTCACTTTTTACGTTACTCTTGTGTTATTTTGTAGTGATTTTATATTTTGCATATCTAATTCGTATGTTTCTATAATTTTATTTAAGGATGTAGGTATCAACTACTAGATTATTTAGTGTACGTGTAATTGGTGATAGCGAGACGATACTCGTACTTGGAGATATGAGGTCGAGAATACGTTAAGTACCTGACATTCGCCTTACAGTTGGATAAAACCTCGGAAAAACTCTGCCTGGTAATCAACCCAAGCGAGAATCGGCATCACACCCGAGCGCAATTCCAAAACAAATACAATTTTCAGTGCTGTTTTTTTTTAGAAGAGTGTTGTAGCGAAGTACACGACATCAAATAAACTACAGTGTTACGCAACAGATACTAAAATATTTTAGAACTAATGCAGAAATGCACATGTTCCATGTGTCTGCAAAATACATATAACTGGCTCGATTTACAGTATAGAGTTTCTTTACTCTAGCATGCTAATAATAGGAAAATACAAACTACCATGTTTCTTAATTTACTTTTGTAAACAGTGTTGGAAGAGTCAGCCAGTGCGCAACTGCTGAATTACGAAATATTCATACTGAGTTTTTGTTCGTAATTTTTACGTAATATTTAGATAGGCCTAATTTTTATGTAATCAACAATGTTTTCTGTATATTTCCCTTAACGATAAAATGAAATGATTTACAATTTTGAAGGATCTTTTAATATGATTAATCAGTTGGGGTATGCATCATTCTTTGTTCCACCCGCTCGCCACGATGAGGCACAGGGTACAGAGCATGAACAATAAGCTGTTAAACCTATGCAGATGGTAGACCGGTATTGTATTTATTAACATTCCATGGTATTCATACATGCTTACAGCTAGAATATGGAACAAGTAAAAAAACTTAATACTATTATAAAATCTTAATTTATAGTCACAGTCTAGATGAAATATATACACACGAGATTTATAATATAGTCTACTAGTACAACACATAGTTTTAGTATCAATTTCATGAAGTGTTATTGAATGTCATGAATTCACCTACAGAATAGAAGGCGTGAGAAATTAGGTACTTCTTTAAGTTGGCCCTAAATAATTTTATGTTTTGAATTTCATTTTTATATCGATAGGGAGGCTATTAAAAATTTTTACTGCCATATAACGCACTCCTTTTTGATAGCACGATAGACTTGCCGATGGAGTATGAAAGTCATTTTTTGACGTGTATTTATGCTATGAACTGTTGAATTAGTTACAAAGTTTTCACGATTACATACGAGGAAGACTATTAATGAAAAGATATACTGACAAGCCATGGGCATTATTTGTAGTTTTTTGAAAATAGTCCTACACGACTCCATAGATTTCGCACCTACTATTATTCTAATTACTCTTTTTTGTAATAGAAATATATTGTTACTATCTGTGGAATTTCCCCAGAATATTATTCCAAAACTCATTACCGAGTGAAGTATGCAAAGTATATTGTTTTTAAGGTATTGATATTTACTATCTTTTGCATAGATCTAATAGCAAAACAAGCTGAATTTAGTTTGGGGGTAATTTCTTTAATATGATTTTTCCAATTTAACACATTATGGATTTTTAAGCCAAGAAATTTGGTTGTTGTTGTTTCTAATAGGGATCTATTGTTAATTATTGCGCTAGAAATTTGCGACGTTGAATTTGGACAGGATTTAAATTGAATTATGTTAGTTTTGTTACAATTTAATATTAATTTATTGACTGAGAACCAGTCACATATTTTTGAAGAGAATTTCCTCTGTTGAAGATTGGAATGTGTTGGAGTATAACACAGTCCACTGAACATAAAAGATTCAATAATATTTACTTATATAGTCGCGACGCTGTTATTCCCGGCTTGACTCCTCCTCTTTGCTTACGTCTAAGGGTACGGATACGTTGGAGCAACGATAAACGATAAAAGAAATGAGCTAGCGACGCTTTGGTATTATCAAAGAATCAAGTGTTCATATCGGAGCAATGAGGACGCGAGAAGAGAACATTTTGATTTATCAGTAGAAGATATTCTATACATCCACTTAATTAAATAAGATATATAGGAAATACCAGCTGCTAAGTTCAAGGTTAATATAACTTAAATACGTACAAAATTAAACCCGTTTCTCATCCCAAAGATAGTATAAATTCGTTGTGTTGTGATTGGTTCTTGTGATCACATAACATATGACGAATAAATACACAACTGATCAATTTGCCAATATCTACAATAATTAATTTAATAAGCCGAAATAATAAATCGATTAATATTCGGATATATTGATAACCACCGGTAATTATACAGATTAATATTATCTTAATCAGAGATAATATGAACGACAAGAGCGAAGAAAATGGAACTTTTCATTTTCGTCGCTTTTATCGTGTATCTTCGCTTTTATCGTTACTCCAATATGCACACCTCAATGACAATGCATGCTTCAATTCTCTCTGATATAGCATCGCTGCTTCTTTTATCGTTTATAGTCGCTCCAACGTGTACGTACCCTTAGGAAGTGAAGGCTCTATAAAGTCTAGGTAGATAGTATCGTTCGCCATTTTTGTTCTTTCGTTGCCGAGCTACCATACGAGGAATCTATTTTTCACACCGTTAAACATTATCATGTCGTAGCTCCTATGATAATAAATCAAACTCACTGTAATTGAGCAAATAATTGAGCGGCAAATAACGTCTTCGTGTGCTTTCTGCGAACGCCAACGAAAGAGCCAAAATGGCGGGCGATTATATTTAGCATTTATCGAGCCTTAAGAAATGAATAACGTCTTCATAAGCGAATCACAAGACGCACACGTTTAAATGTAGCCGACCTGCAACGCGATTGGCTGCCGGAAATTAGAGCGACGGGACTATAATTGCAATGGTTAGTTTAGGAAAAATAATTTCATAAGTCCTGAATTTTTAAGAGTGAATAATAGCGGACGATTGAGGAACTCATCTTAGCAAGGTCACAGTTAATGGACCAATAACTCTTAGGATCGCCAATATTGAACAGCTCATATAACTGAGTCAGAATAAGTCACTTGAAATTATATGACAAAATGAGTTGGTGGTTTTCTGTTCAGGAACATTCTAATATGCTATCGCAAGGCCAGTGCTTTATCAAGAATACTCCCGAGAGTGGTTTCCTGCACGTTTGTTGGCATTCCCAATAGTTTAAGATCAAGATGCATTAGCTGATGTGATCTACATAGTACTAAATATCCAAAACTAAAGCTATTTTATTAGATTAAAATTGAGGTGCGTGACCGTGAGAAAATCTGCGATGGAGCGATGAAGGTACATATAGGCAATATGGGCATTGATAGAAAGTTCTGTGTGTGACACAGTTCTGTCCATGTGTTACCATTTCTACATAACTTTATTTTCTTCTGCAAATTTAATTTTTCTACCTCCTTATCAGTCTAATTTCTTAGAAGGGAACTGGGTAGGTAGTAGGCATAGATGATTAATCATCACATTTTCGGTTTCTGGTCATCAGAAAATTGAGAACTTTTTCTAGATTAAAGACATGTGGGTTTGCTTTATTGCAAATATTTTAGACTCAAAAACTGTCTTTGAAATAGGTTGTACCATCAATTTAAATGCTAAATAAGACATTTTCAATTGTTTTATTTAATATTTTTAGAAACTTTTGTCCCTTTCCTCAGAAATGGTTAAAACTACAATTTTCAAAATTTTCACACATCTCCCAAGTAGATATACTGTAACAGACTTACGTATGTGGATAATCTTTTATTAATATAATGCAAATAGTTGTCTAGATATTTAGAATGTAAGCCTAAACATTTTCGTTTTTTTTAATTCTTTACTTGGCGGATATTACTTTGACGTACAGTATGTGTTCGAGGCACAATTTGATGTCACTCGTAGCGAATGAAAGAATGAATGAATGAATTAGTTAATGAAGGGGAGATGGGAGGAAAAAACATTAAAAGGTACGCGAAAACACGTCTTTCCAAGGGAGTGGGGCTTAGCCATACCATAGCTCAGGTTAAGTTCACGGTGCGGCGTGCTGTACTTGTACAAGAGCGCGACCGTTCGGCTACCAATCATTCACAGAATAGGAGTGGTAAGCACAATAAGCCTCAGGGTGCAGTACAAGCCTTCGGATCTCTCCTCCGTACAAGAGAAAAAAACCCTCAACCTAGGCGCATTTCCAAACTCACACCGACTGATTACATTGCGCGTACCCAAGTTTCGAGTAGGCAACCCTCCTCACTCCTAGGCCAGTCTCCTGCGTGCGTCGCCAGCTGGCGTTCGGAGAATACTATGGAATGGAATGACGGAATGATGCACATGCCTAACATTATGGGGAAATGGGAGAACTCCGAGAAGAATCCTATTTGGACTTGTACGCCACAAGTGTCACTATGGATTTTCAGGGACTCGAACCCGGAATGCGTGCGTGACAGGCTGAAGGTCTGATCACTCAGCCATTGCAGGGGTTGTATCACAGTCTAGTATATACAGTCATGAAGCTCAATACGTAGTAAATATGCATCCATAGATAGTTCCTAACCACTAGGATCGCTACTATCGCCTCATTACAGACAATGCGAAATAGTACCTGCACAGTCTATTGTTCCTAGTACCTTCATAAACTCAAGCTTCGTGATTGTATATACTAGACTGTGGTTGTACTGTATGCTGTACAGTACATGTTGAGTTTCTAAAAACTGCAGCGTTAAATTGACTGTTTCAATTCAAATCCCGTCTTCTCTCTCTCTCTCTCTCTCTCTCTCTCTCTCTCTCTCTCTGCATGTTCGGATTATCTAAAATTTCAGATTAGCGGGGTTGTACTGTACTTAAAATAAATTACGTATGACAGAAAGGGAAGGAGTCTTTATCCTGGGATCTGTGGATAAGGCAAGCGTCTTCGCGTCTTCAAACCGTCCGTGGTTTGATCCGTGATGTAACGAACAGAAGAGATTGATGTTCCAATTATTTATCCCTTCTCATACGCTGTGCTACTGTATGTTCCCAGCTTTTGACCTGTGCCGTGTTAACCAGAGAGGCCCGAATGTGAGCTTGTTTGCAATGTCGTAAAAAATTGAAGAGGTGAGAATGAGATAGTCCAAAGCCAACCTTTTAACAAAAATTGTTTTATGTGCGAGTTCACTTCTTACATACTTATATGAGGAAGTTGCTAATAAAATATTATAAAAATTACTCAACAAATAACGTAAGTATATGCCGAAGAAATTATGATACCGCATCTAATAGCAGTGGACTCTAAAGCTTCAATACGCTCTCCTGTAAAATCTTGTATGTGTGGTTTAGGACTACTAGCCTATCTCATTCTCAACCCTTCAATTACTGTAACTTATATCCCATTCACCGCATGACAATATGTCAGTGTTAATAGAAGATAAATGGAAGTAAGAATGAAAGAAAAAAGCGAAGGGAAATTTCATGAAAAAAAAAAATTGATCTTTATTGCTACTTTCAGAATTTACATTACATTGCATTTTATTTTCTTTACTTTTATGCAAGATGATACAAAATAACTGTCATAAACTGTGACGAGTACACATCTGCAGCATGAAAGAGCGTTGCAATGAAAACTCAGAGCTCTGCGGTAGGCTGCTGTTAATAATATCCAAAATTGTGTATAAAACTCCAGTGTCATTATTAAATCACTTTCCTAACAACGCTGTATCAACTGCTCGATTATACAGGGACATCATTTTATTTTTACTTCAATTTTTATTGTACCTGAGCTTTTGAATATACTTCACTCTCATCCATTCTACTAATGAAGTTCAACCGTCCTCCACACAGATCTAAGACCGCATATACAGTCATAGCAGCTGTACGGTCATAAGTAAACAGTACGTTCCAAAAATATGTTCGCGTTTTCCAGTGACGAAAGAGTTTTCAATATTGAATCATTTTCGCACAGGTACTGTCGTCCATTTGCCTGCGTCGTATACCGGTTTCCCCCCACCAGCTTTTATTTGCCAGCTAGTGGCTGGGCTGTCTTAGCTCTTTTCTGAGAACATTAATTTCTGTTAGGAATTGGACGTCTACGTAATATTATACAACTGTATAAAATAACTGAAATAAAAGGGCCTCGTTAAGTAATTAAATGTCACGTGATTTTCTCCCTTTCTACGACCCTACGACATAACCACTTGGACGGCAGTAGATAGTATGTCTGAGTAATTTTATCTTTTCGGATCGGGCAGAAGTGAAGATTGAATTTACAGTACGTAAGATACTCTTTTGTAGAGAAGGTGCAGAATTATTTCAACATGAGTTACTAGTACGAAGAACAAAACTGGTAATTGGAATTAGGTACAATAGTCTATAGTGCGATAATATGCACAAAAGAACTGAAGCCTGTATCGAAATGAACGGTCACCATTTTAAAAAATGTGTTTAAATATCCATATTATGATTATTTTTCAATTTAACTTCATTCTCTATATTCTATGCCAATGTGCTGTGCATAATGAATACGTCCGAATAGATAGCTCAGTTTGTGAGTAAAAACACTCATTGTTAATACTGTACTGTATTTTGATTAAACAAAAACCTAATGAAAATGATCAAACTCAAAAGCGCAATATTTCCTAGTTTACGTAAATGGATGAACTACTTTTCTTCCCTCCTATACCTAGTAAAGTGATTTGTTTGTATATTACGCCAGTATCATCGAACTCCAGCCGTGGAAGGGGGTAGCAAACGGCATTGATCCAGAGGTATAGGCAAGTTAATATTAAAAATGTTAGTAAAAATAAAATGATGTCCCTGTATATCGACGGTGTGACTGGGAGAGACGGGTAGGTTCCCTGAACACCACCACCCCTCTCCTCTATGCACACAAGTTTTGTAGCCGTATTGTGTGTATAAGGTTCGAACCTGACTGAGACATACAACAGTATGTAGTATCATACTGTACAGCTTGGAAAACGTGTGTTTTGTTGTTCTAAATAATGTTAGAACTGAATGTGTGTTCTGCTCAATTGAACATTACATAAAAAGGCAAGGAATTTACCCAGTGAAACTTTCCCCATCGCTAAATTTTTAGGATGAATGGTGGCTATGTCTGTGAACAATTGTTTTCAAAGATGAACCACGTTATTATACGTTCTCGTCTAACAAACTATTTTCTGTCAATCTTCAAGTGTTCAGGGTTATTTAAAATGGAAATGTTAGCTTCAAACCTTAAACAGAAAATGTTATTAATGAAAATATTCACAATAAATAAATTACTCCTAAAATTACAGGGGGAAAAATAGACATCTTACGATCGTGTAAACTCCAGGCTTCTACGTATAATTTTTAGTGTAATTAATCAGAGACAGACGCCTACAGCCAATCACGGATGAAGAATCTGCGTCTGAAAAATAACGTCATTTGACGAAAAGTTGATAATTTTACTTCAACAGCATAGATGTCTTACGAAAAAAAGAGCACAATTCATAATAAAGAGGTACAACTGAGGGAAAAATCTGGAAAACAGTTTTATTATAATAGAATTGTAAACTGAATGAACGTAACTATGATATGCATTTATTTAAAAGAATAGGCCTATATCGTAGCCTATATTATCTCAAATTTAATTGAACTTGTTCCCGCACATACCCATTCCGCTAGTCTTCTGTTATACTTTTTCATTGTTTATTACGTTAAATATACTACAGTGGACTTTATGTTGTCAGCAAACAGCTGGATAAATTAAGAAGATTGAAGATTATCTACGTTAAGATTTTATTGTGAATGGCAACATTATTCCTTAATTATTTTTTTCGTTTAGTTTAACGTCCTAACTTTGTCTTAACTTTTGTTGTGAATGATACTTAAATTTTAATTTATTTAAGGAAGATTTGTTATAAATAATCAGAGATGTAGGCAATCTCCATTACGGAAGTGACTATCCTCATAATTCAGCATTGAACTCAGTTTAATTTAATACTATGATGTATTATCAGGGCTGGTACAGTCATGAACAATAAAAACCTTCTTTTAAAAAGCTGATAAGTAATTGACATGTGATATTTTTAATTATAAAACTTATGACATGTATACTGCAATAGCGAACACGCCACTGATGTCCCTTACTCCTACTACGGAACACAGTGAGCACTGGATGTAAACAACGAGCAGTTCAGAGCCCAGCGTTGTGGGGTGAGTGAATATTAGCATCCTCACATCCACAACCGTCCGGCGTCCGTCCCTCCAAGCCTGCATTAAGAGTCTAAATCAGTGATCATCAATTCGCGTATGAACTGACACGGGCAATGCTTGGCTGACGCGTGCTTACTGTACCGGGCAGAGGACCGGTCTGTGACATTGCGTTGTAGTGAACAGAGGCGGTTCTTGCCATCCATTCCAACAAGAGATGTGAGGAGCAGAAAACACTTCAAAACGTAGGCCACACTCAAGAAATACAATTTACAGATACATTATACAACTCACAGTAACGAATATGGCAGATACGAAGAGAAGAGCGTGTAGCATTAATTCAGTAATTGAAGTAAAATGAGCTAGAAGTTGTTTAAGATCACAATGTTAGTGAATCGGCTGTGCGACTCAATTATAAAATTTCACTTGTAATAGTACGATATTATAAACCTTTTAAAGATTGAAAATTTGAAGAATGTTTAATTTTTTTTTGTTACCATAACCACAACAAGTAAAAAAAAAGACACAATTTCCTCTGTTAAGAAGATATTTCTCAAAGCATCTATCTGCATTCATTCGTTTAGGTCACAGTCGTACACACTAGAAATTAAAGAAGAGCCAAATAAAAGAAATAATATTTCTCGGAGAACCTTAACAAGTTTCATAATACTATGTTATAGTAAAATGTAGATTTATGCATTCATCCATCCATTCATTATTATGATTATTATTTATATTGCTAATTAGTTTATTATTATTATTATTATTATTATTATTATTATTATTATTATTATTATTATTATTTTTTTTTTTTTTAATCGTCGCGTCACAATAATTTAGGACATTGATATGTTACATAATTATGTAAGGCTTCAACCACGATTATATTATGAAAAATGCTGTTGGATTATAAAGCGCATTTTGGGAGACGGCAAATCTTAAAACATGGTTCCCAAACATGAATAATTTTCTCCGCGTGTCTTTATATAGGCTATATATATATATATATGTAGTAAATAGGCTTACTTATTTTAGACTCAAAGACAATCGAAAAACTACATTCTACAAAGAAGGATTTCTGGCGGAGATCTGCAAGAATATCAAGGAAGGACAAAATTAGGAATATTATTATAAGAGAAAAAATGAAAGTGCAAGAATCGCTTGTAGACTATAAATTATTAAAACAAAACAATTACTATAGTTTGGTCATATGAAGAGGATGACAGAAACTAGATTGCCGAAGAAAATGTATGAATTAATTCCAATGGTAAAAAGGAAGAGAAGGCCAAAATTGACATGGACACAAGGAATAATTAGAACAACAAGAGAAAGGGGATTGGAAGATGGCACATGAAAGAATATAGAAGAATGGAGAAAGGCTATAGAATTCTGAAAATGGGCGTAGGAAGATGTCCCAGGACATTGTTAAACCTAATAATAATAATAATAATAATAATAATAATAATAATAATAATAATAATAATAATAATAATAATAATAATAAATTAAATGTTATTGTTTTAAAAATAGATTATAAAGACTGTAGTTCTTATGTTGTTGATATTTGTCTGTGACATAGTTAGAGGAATTATTGGAAGATACAAGACATTAACAGCTAATGAAATGTTTCTACAAAATTATTAAATACAATAAAAGTGACTGCAAACGTTTAAAAATTCATGAACAGCGGCAATACGACAAGAATTCATATTTAGAAAAATGTGTAGTACACCCTTAACACGCAGTAATTTCAGAGGGTGTTACTGTCGAGAAAGTTAGTTCTAATATTTGGTTAATTGATGAAGATTAACATAAATCTGTATATCAAATATATTTATTATTTGTAATTTTAAATAATTAATAAGTTTAATTTACTATTAAACATTAAATAAGACAAGTAACATATTTTATATGAATACATCGAGCGATAGGATTGGTAGAAAATCACGTGACATGATACAAATTGAACATCGGAATCGGAATGATATCCAGGTGGACACTGCCTTCGGCACTAGTCGTTCACTCCAGGTTTTGAGCTCGTGGCGTTCAGTTCAGTAGACACGAAGAAGCAGCCAGTTGGTGATCTAGATTCTAGAGACTTCGGAGCGAGATATATTTGCTGTTCGGATATTTGTGTCTTTTTAAAAGTTCATAAATTGCGTCTGATTTTTAAAAGTAAAATATTAATTTCTTTGATAGCTACGTAAAATCCAAAATTTTAGCGTGGTATTAGAACATATATTTGGTTCTTTCGATTTTATTTTCTATTTTGGATGTATTGATATTCATACGGTTTAATAATTAAGAATGTTAGTATTTCTAATCGTTTAGATTTTGAGTACTTAAAGTTCGTATATTTGACAATACGTTGCACTAGAATGTAGATATGACTTTAAAAATGGTTGTCTAGAATTCTTCTTGATAAGCGAAGTGTAAATTCTCATTTAACAAGGATATATATATATATATATATATATATATATATATATATATATATATATATATATATATTCAAATATCTTCGTTTCTTGAAATAAATTTTCACTAAATTTTAATATTACCCCGTTTAACTTCATAAAACGCCGCATTTACTACGAAATTGTGAAGTTAATTCCATGTGTATTACTAACTTTTCATTTGATGAATATATAATCAGAGCTGCGATTGGAACTTCTGTTAATATTCTCCTGCGTAGCAATGAAACTTGCATAGTAAGGATTTTATATTCTTTAGATTGCTAGCGTTTATTTTCAAAATTTTCTATTGAAGACATTTGAGTGCCCATAAAATGTCTGTAAATTTTCTGTACGCTGTAAATACTCGGTGGCTAAACACTGAATCACATTCGATGTTTATACTTCATCAAAGTACCATTTGTTAGAGGGACTAATGGTTTCTTATTGTCTTTAGTGTGTTTGTTGTAGCTTTGGTTGTAACATTCATGTAGTTGTAGTAATTTCTCCTTTTAGTCTGTAGTTCCATGGTCTAAGGTGGATGGTTGATCTGCTCTCAAATTATACTATGCAATTAACCCATTTAACAATCGCTGGCGCACATTTTGAACAGATGAAGTATCAAGCATTGAATGTGATTAATTTAAAATTGTTCTATTCATTGTTAATTTCTTAGATTTTGACTTTCAGATCATAAAGAATAGAGGTATATGTGGAACTCTGTAATAAAAGAAATTAAAAATTTTGCTGTAGTAATTGGGGGGGGGGGGGGTCCTCTGAATTATGAAATCATGGGTTGGTTTATACGGAAACCTTTCACTTGTTAGAGAGATTGGTGTTGAGGAATTTTCAAACTTCGTAAGTTAGTATATACATCATAGATTGGCACTTGATAGACTTCTAATTTCAATATTAATTGATAGGATCAGGTTTCAAGAAATAATTAATATTTAAATTGTGGTCTAATTGACTCGAACCTAGTTCGTATACAAAATGAGGCCTACGTACCAGGGCCAACGATAATTGCGAAAAAAATTAATAAAATCTATTCACTTTAATTACTCGTACTAGGAGAAGCCGTTTGTTAGTATTTTCGTTATTGAAACTTTCGTGAAGTGTTGAGACCTAGAAGGAAAAAAAAAAAAAAAGGCCGGAACCTTATTGCTAATCTCATTTTTTTTTTTTTTTAACAAAATGAAGTTGATAAATTACCTATATTTCTTTGAATTATCAACTCTAACTCTTGTTTTAAATAAAATTTACTGTAGATTGACATTTTAGCACATTATACGCGGTCTCGAAAGTTATTCGAAATTGATATGAGCAACCCTGACGGCAAATATATCCATCATGCCCCTGAGGGTAACAATATCGGACCTGCTGATTGAAGAACAGATAGAATAACTGAGGTAAGATATATCTAGACACTCATGGATTCAGGATATAAAATTACCAACATATCTGTAGAAAACGTTGGTTAACATGGCGGACATCGTAGAGGATCAGTGACGGGTTGGGTTTGGGTTGTTTAGGTTTTTGGTATGTCTACCAAAGAACGCATAATGCAGGGCAAACCAAAAACCTTCAAAAACGAAACCTAGCCTCTTGCTGATCCTCGATGTCGGTCATATTGACAAAAGTTTTGTACAGATTTCAGTATCTCATTAACCGTTCTTTGACCGTATCTCTTCCAGAATATGCATCACACATCCTGAAACTGACAGCCTGACAACTTCAAGCGATGTGTACTACAGATCCTAAACTCTGAACAGGAAAAAGGACTCCCCAAGTAAGCTCCGTCCTATATTTTCGAACACTGCTCTTTTAAAACTCAAAATACGTAGTTTGTGTGAATGAAAAACATTTGAAGTCCTGAAAACGAATTTCAAGAATGCAATAAAGCTGTTATATATTCAATTTGCTTTGCATATGAACAAAAGAAAGCATCATAAATTTGTCTGACAATTTTTAGCCAAACAAAAACGTAATTCACAAGTTCAGATTATAGGAAACTCGAGTTTTATTGCAGTTATAAATATTCTTGTACTTAGGATATAATAGAAGTTTGCGGTTAACCATTGTGTATTCAATGTTAATTTTATTTAATTTTCCGTTAAAATATTTTCGGTTACTTAATGTACTATTAATTCATTTTAATTGTAAACCATTTTATTAATATGCAAAAATTCTAGTATTTCCCTGAACGAGTGACTTCGTACTCGGGGAGGATTCAACACATAATAAATTTAAAATTATAAATCGCAAATATTGGCTTAAAATGTTCATTAATAACGAAGTGCTTAATGAAAATTTAAAATATTTCCAACAGCTCGGATGAATTGGATGAGGGCATTTCTTTAGCATTTTTTTTATAAATGCTAAGATTCTCTAAATCTAGGATTCAATACAATACAAGATTACATGAATAAATCTCGGAAAAAAAAATCACCATTGACACGGAGTTTAATGTAGCTGTATGTTTAAAGTCCGGTAATATGAAATATTAAATTAATCTCCCCATTAGGAAGTAATTTACGACATTGATAATAGTATAGGTAAATGTCTATGGATTTATTTTCAGGTTCCATCACAAAGACCTCGAGTGGACTTCACGCACCACCCGTTTCAACTGCAGCAAGAGACCCCCCTGCGAGATCTCCACGAATAGTAGGATTGCACATTTTGTCCCTTTCTGCTGCTTTATGATCAGTAAGGGTCACTGGCTGAACCATTCAGAAAAATTCGTGAACCATCCCTGCAAGGTGGTTGTAGTTCCGCTGTAGGGTTTGTAGTTCTTAAGCGTCAAGTTGGCTGGCTTGATTAGAGATGTCACTGCATAATTAAGGACGTAGTACTGCATTGTTTTGTTTGTGTTGTGGTTTTCCTATTTTCCGCGCGTCGTCGTCAGGTCAGGTTGTTAGGCACCCTCTATTTTTCAGGATGTTAATTGTAAGACGTGCCAATGTGCGGGGTTGCATTGGTAGCGCAGTGCATCGACAGGCTGTATGAGACTTGGCAACCATGTGGTTCAACCAGAGGCGGACATAAAGCAGTATAGTGAAGAGGTCTGTAATAATTCTTCCAAATTTTGTGAATTATCAACTTAAATGTCTTTTAAAATCAAACTCCTAATATTACTGGTATACAGTGAAGTGTAATTAGGTAGAACATTGTAAAACGAGGAACATGATAAAAATGCACAGAAGTAACTTGGAATGAAATAACACTTAATCACGATTAATAATTGAATTATTGTTCAACTATGAATACGACCTCTTCACTGAATCTATCGGCATGCGTCAGGGTAGAGTTAAAGTGCTTAAACTCTTCATTCGATTTCGAGTGTTGGGTGTGGCATGCAACTCTGACCTAACTAGTTTACTTAGAGTAGCTGGGTACCTTCTGAACACAAAATTCTCTTCACTTGGTCAGAAATAGCCTGGATATTCATATGAATTAATCAGAATGTTGAGGATGCTGAGATTTGAATATGAATTTCATGAAGTCACAGAAGGTATCCATACGGCAGAATTGACGCATGCAATGGATTCGTCCCCTTGCATTCTAGAGAGAAATAGCCAAAGTAGTGATCGTAAACATAATGGAGCACAATTTTATTAAATGTTAAATATGAGTAAATATAATGGAAGTCTTAACACTAATATGGATGCATTTCAATTGAAGTAATGAAGCAATAGAGAATTGATACATAAATATAATACAATACAATGCAATTCAATTATATATAATGCAATTGAGAATTAATAAATAAATATAATTTGTTTATAATTTAAGTTAATGAAGTAATTGAGAATTGGTACACAAGTGCACTTTGTGATGTTGAAGTAATGAATAAATGTTTTGATGGAGATGCATATTATGTTTACGATTTTGTAGATTTTGTTGATGGCTGTGGATCTCGACGGCTTGATTGGCTGCCGAAAAGGTGAGCGGAGTTATCTTTCGATCTAGAGATGTGTATGTTCGTGCCTTGTTGCGCGTTTTTTTTTTTTACGTCTTAGTTCGGAAGTCCCATTAGGTAGTCAGAAAAGCACGCACAGATGCATGTCTAGGTGTGAGGAGATGCTACGCGAGCCACCAAAGCCAATTTCTTCCAAATTTATAAAAGAGAACTACTGAACAGTAGTGGCGGGCCATTATTAACTTCCCCTTCATGATCCTGTGACTCAACGTGTCGAAGGGGTGGCAACAAGGAAATGTGCCAGAATTACGAAGTTCGGTGTATAGTACGTAATGATTTGTGTAATTTTTTGAAAGGCTTTTATAAAACTGATCCCTGCCAAATTGGCAATGTTTGGTAATGCTAACCTAGTCATATGTATTACTACTGAGGATGTAACAGAATATAATTTATGTTTTAGGACTGTAAATGTGGTACAAAATTTAGTTGTGGTTTCACTTCAGACATATATGCGAATGCGTCCGTAAATTGTCTAGGAAAAATTTCTATCACAATTAGTTGTAAATTTTGCGCGAATTTCGTTAAATGCTGTTATAAGATATTTGATGTGGTTCTTAATATGTAAAAACAAACGAATTCTCTCTAAATTCGTGTTCTGAGGCACATTTTCTTGGCGAAACAGGATCGATCTCTCCATAGCTAACTTCTCTTGCAAATTTATGCCTTATTTCGATATTATTTCAGGTCCTTTATGGAGATTGATGATACGTTGTGCTGAGGGATGCTGTGGATCATAAAGTGTACAGATGCACCATAACCACTAAGTGGTTTAAACACTAACGGACAGTTTGTTAGTAAGTTTTTATTATTCCCATTTTTATATGAGCTACTATATTGTCTAGCATTATTGGTAATTTTATTTTATTCTTGGCCTAATTTATTTTTAAGTATTAAAAATATTTCTAGGACATTATATTCAAACTGAAAATAGCGAAATATATTGATTTATAGTTGCGGTCTGATAAATTAGAAGACGAAATTTTCTACAATTTTGTTCTGTCTAATTTCAGGTCATATCGGAAACTATATTGAGAATAGCGGTTCATAGGTTGAAATTGTAAGAGTAACTTGTAAATTCATTTCATTGAAATGATATTGAAGATGTTCGGTCATACGAAGTATTTCTTTTATACAATCAAATTCAGATTGTGACCTACTTCTGGGAAATTGCTATTTTAGCAAGGAAATGGAAAATGTGGTTTTTATAGTGAACAAAATAATGAATTGGTAACTGCAGTTGAAATTCTGGACAACGTTTATTTACTAGTGTTGATATGCTATTGCTTGCTTCACTCGGAGTTTTGCTGGAATGGTATAAATCTTCGTCTTTCATTTTTATTTTTTAGTCTTTAAAATTTCGATAACTCTATTTTTAACTTAATTTTGCATTTGACTTCTTAGATGTAGTGCACGAAAGTGGATACTGGCATTGCTCGAACTATTTTTTTAATGATTTGTAGTTTATTATGCATGAGAAGTCTCTTTTTCTAGAGTTTAGAACCATGGGGAAAAATGGCTCCGAAGGGCCACTGCACTCAAAGCCACCTTACCTCACTCCACCGACCCTCTCCTCCGCCTGGTCATCGCCGGCTGCTAGTATAGCAGCCGGCGATGGCCTGGTGCTTCTCTAGACACGCTTCATTCAGTGGCGGGTATGGCTTAGATCTCGGGACGACAGTTTCAGGAAGAGTGGCGGAAAGAATTTTTTTGTTACTTACACATAGGTCTGTTGCTTAATATGTAGGTTTAAAATTGCGCATATAAAACGTTTCAATATTAAACGCCACTTTGATCGGCAGCATAAAGCGGACTTCGGTGATCTTACAAGCATTTATTTACAATTTTAAAAGCTATTTTCGTAATATTTTTGAAAAGATACAAAACAAGATATGTTTATGGTATTTTCAGGATTTAGATACTTAATAAAATAATAAGTATCTGGAACTGAACTTGTTTAAAACTTTGAGTGCATATTAGGCCTACTTGATGCGTTATCTTTCCAAGAAAGATTTTCAGATGTAACTGCAATGGACATGGAGATGTGTCTGTTCAATAATCCATTTGTATTTGATGTTACCCAAACATCAGAGCCACTAGAGATGCAAAAGAGCACGCCACTAAAGCGTTTAGAAAAAAAATGGATTAGATCTCTTTAAATACCTACCAGAGGAGCAATTCCCTAATCTGCGCACATTTTCAATGCGTATGGTATCTGTTTGGCTCGACTTACTGTTGTGAGCTGTTTTTCTTTTCAAAATGAATATGACCAAAAGTATCTCCAGGTCTAGGATCACAAACATTCATTTAGTTTCAGTATTACGGTTGAGTTGTTATATTTTAGAGCCAAATATATCCTTTTTAGTTTATAACAAGAAATTTCGGGGGCAATCAACTACAAAAAAGAAATGAAAAGCAGCAGTATAGGCCTACAGTAGTATTTTGTTTCATTCATATCTCATATATTTTGTTTAATATGTTTTAAAGTTAAATGACAGTGGAGCTTAGTTTTACTTTCTTTAGTATTTATAAAAAGAAAATTGATTTTGTTGATCATTATATTGTGTTTAATATGTTTTCAAGTTAAATGACAATGGAGCTTAGTTACTTTATTGGGTTTTAAAAAGAAACAATTTATGTTGAGAATTGTATCTTTTAATATATTGTGCAGTTAAATGACAATGGAGCTTTGCTTTTTTCTTTATTGTTTTTAAAAAAGAAATACTTTATTATGCCGATCACAAGGCAGTTCAAGAATTTTTTGTGCACATGATAAAGGAATAGTTATAAAATTAGAAAATATATAATTTGCCTAATGACAGTAGGTGGCCGTCATAATTATTGTATGATACGTGTACTTCCTATAAACAAAATACTGTAAAGATTTTGAAATAAGAAATAAGAGCGGAGAAATTACTGATGCGCAAGGTGTGTCGAATCCACCACTGCACTTGACTTAGCAAAACAACTGCGTTACCCCTCGCCTGTCAATCAAACGAATGTGGAGTAGGAACGTTCCCTCTACTTTGCTGATACTCCCCATAGCTGGTTTAGAAGTTATCTTGACGATTTTTGCTGTCTTATATGCTAATTTTGACTAAATCTTGGTCACATTCCTAGTGACTTGATTACTTCTGGATGTTTATGCCTTGAGAATGTTCGAAAGTAAGAATTGTTGATTTGTTTCACTCCTATTTTTAATAAGTTACAGTAATATTAACTTCGTATGGAGTATACTGATGTTTGGTTTCCAATTTCTTTAGATGGAGCTCCTGTCCGAAGTGAAACCTCTACACTCAATGCACCAGCTAACTGAAAGGATATAGCTTTCCTGTGTAAGCCATTGTCTACACAAAGTTAGCTATAATAGGTACTTCATCCGCAACTTTTTTCTGGTATGAGATTTGGTTAGTTCTAATGTCCTTTCCTTTAATTTAAGACTGTTTTTAGGGAACTATTTGATAAAGTGAACAGGAGTTTGTGGGATGTAAATACATTCAATAGGTTTGTTATAATTTATGAACATAGTTTTAAGTGATGTGTTTTCCTAACATTGCTAGTTGCATTCGTTAGTGTTAACTGAACGATTCCTTAACTTCTATTTACAGGAAATCTTATTTTTTCACTTCGCTTCTAAACTTTTAATAATTTCCTGTTCAAATTTTTAATCGGCCCTTAGTGTAAATAATTATAGAAACCGCAACGCTGCAAACTACGCTCTCGGGCGGTCGCTCGTAAGTTCCGTTTAGCAGACGATTATTGAACTATTATGTAAAGCATTTAATGCAAGTCTAAATACTGCACCAAGTTAAGAAACGAGATACTGAAACTGCCGCCTTGTTTATTGTATCAGTTAAGAAAGCTGATTTGGTCAAACTTCTTAGCCGATATTTAAAAAGGTCGATAAAATTCTCTTCATATTAGGGCTGTTAAGCCAGGCGATAGTTGTGAAAATACATTTATAATAGCTAATGCAACTACATAATTTTCTTGGTTCGTTATATCTTCTTTCTACTCTTTAAATAATGTACTGAAAGTTCTGATACATAGCTTTACATTTTAGAGAGAAAAAACTGGGAAAACTTATACATTTGACTCTTAATCAATACTGTTGTAAGTTGAAAGAATGTAACAGAACTAATCTGATGGTAATATTTCAGGAAAAGTACGAAGTTCCTGGTTCCTCGACAGCCAGGTGATGGCGATACGAGCTGCAAACTTCCTGATATGCCATGTGTGTTAACACAGGAATGTGGAACAACTCGTTGTAGAACAAAGATTGGAACAAGAGAAATGCGAGGTTTCCTTCAGTGTGGCAACGCAATGTGAACTGCAAAAAAACTGTCCTATGTTTTCCTGTGATATGTAAACATTGTAATTTTAATAAAAATAAATCGGTTCATGCTTTATTAATCTTGTTTGAATTTTTGTGTTTAAATAAAAAAAAAAACTTTTAAATTTCCCAGAATTGGCACATCTTTAAACAGTAAGGGTCGATTTCGCAAAGCTTATTTAACTGTCGCTTAAAATATTGACACTTAAAGGAACAATGCAGTTCACCAATACAAATTGGTCTTCAAGCTCTTATTAAACTAAATTTAGGCCTAAGTTAATTTTTGTCAATATTTAGTAATTCAAATAATTAATCCTGCATTGACAATTTTAATCATGAGAATGAATTTATTTGAACGTGATTTCTTACATAGACGTGCGAGAATTTCCGAAAGCGAAAATTTTAATACAAAGGACGAGAAAGATTAGCAAATGCAGTTTAAGCTAAACAAAACATAAGCATTGTATGGGTATATTTTGATTAGTACAGAAGGTGACTTAGAATTTCCAACTGATAAGTACCTACTTCGTAACATTTAAATTATAAATTTATTGAAGAAACTTTTAATCAATCTTCGGTTGCCTAAAATACAACTAAAGTAATACGAGTAACAAATTTATCATGTAAGCCTAATTACATTTGAAGGCAATGGAATAGCGCAAATTAATGTAGTCTCTTGACATTGGCGTGAGGATTTTTGCATTGAAATCTACTTATTTCCAATCTTTTCTAAATTCTGTCCACCCTTTTTTGTTTTGATTTTATTAGGTTTGAGGTTACCACTGTTTATTTTGTCTTAATAGAACAAATGAACTCTCTATACAGTCACTACTTGCATTAACAAGGCACATGGCCTTCAAAATTACTACTGTACTAGGATTCCGAAGGCAGTGATGACTTAATTGAAAATAAAATTGACTTTATTTTAAATGCGTATTAGTTTGGTGAAATGCAAACTAATTAAATATGATTAAGTTAAATCATTAGTTAATTGTGGTTAAGCAACATGTTGATGAAATCGGTAGGCCTACTAAAAGGTTTAAACCCTGTATGTGAACGAACTAGTCGGTTTCCGTCAGATGCGTTTCCAATTCACTGCGGGCTAAAGCAAGGAGATGCACCATCACCTTTACATTTTAACTTCTCTAGAATATGCCATTAGAAAGTCCAGGATAACAGAGGGTTTGGAATTGAACGGGTTACATCAGCTGCTTGTCTATGCCGATGACGTGAATATGTTAGAAAATCCACAAACGATTAGAAGAAAACACGGGAATTTTACTGGAAGCAAGTAAAGAGAAAGGTTTGAAAGTAAATCCCGAAAAGACAAAATATATTGTCTCGTGACGAGAATATTGTACGAAATGGAAATCTAAAACTTGGAAATTTATCTTTTGAAGAGGTGGAGACGTTCAAATATCTTGGACCAACAGTAACAAATATGATACTCGGGAGGAAATTAAACACAGAATAAATATGGGAAATGCCTGTTATTATTCGGTTGAGAAGCCTTTATCATCCAGTCAGCTGTCAAAAAATCTGAAAGAATTTATAAAAGTTATATTACCGGTTCTTTATGGTTGTGAAACTTGAACTCTCACTTTGAGAGAGGAACATAGGTTAAGGGTGTTTGAGAATAAGGTGCTTAGGAAAATATTTGGGGCTAAGAGGGATGAAGTTACAGGACAATGGAGAAATTTACACAACATAGAACTGCACGCATTGTATTCTTCACCTGACATAATTAGGAACATTAAATCCAGACGTTTGAGATGGACAGGGCATGTAGCACGTATGGGCGAATCCAGAAATGCATATAGAGTGTTAGTTGGGACGCCGGAGGGAAAAAGACCTTTAGGGAGGCCGAGATGTAGATGGGAAGATAATATTAAAATGGATGTGAGGGAGGTGGGATATGATATAGAATGCATTAATCTTGCTCAGGATAGGGACCAATGGCGGGCTTATGTGAGGGTGGCAACGAACCTCCGGGTTCTTTAAAAGCCAGTAAGTATGTGAGCGAACTAATTATAACTATTCTTTTCAACTTCTATTCTCTAAAAGTAATCGACATAGAACTGCACGCATTGTATTCTTCACCTGACATAATTAGGAACATTAAATCCAGACGTTTGAGATGGACAGGGCATGTAGCACGTATGGGCGAATCCAGAAATGCATATAGAGTGTTAGTTGGGACGCCGGAGGGAAAAAGACCTTTAGGGAGGCCGAGATGTAGATGGGAAGATAATATTAAAATGGATGTGAGGGAGGTGGGATATGATATAGAATGCATTAATCTTGCTCAGGATAGGGACCAATGGCGGGCTTATGTGAGGGTGGCAACGAACCTCCGGGTTCTTTAAAAGCCAGTAAGTATGTGAGCGAACTAATTATAACTATTCTTTTCAACTTCTATTCTCTAAAAGTAATCGAAAATGCAGATCAACAAAGATGGAATTTTCGAATTATTTACCGTTTCTGGAGTGTGAAATTAGTGGGAACGTTGATAGCGAGTATCTTATCTTTGTTGCATTGTGTGGGACATAGAGCTGACAAGTATGATTGACAGACTGCTGACGTGACTTCTGTTTAGAAGGTGCCACCCTCTCTCAGCTGAAGTGGCAACAGCTGCCACTGACTGGGCAAAGTACTCAAGGACACGCCCCAGAAGAGCGAAGTGCGAGTATCTTGCCTTTATCGCAGTCAGTAGACAATAAGACTGACAACAAACACTGTGATTGGCAGATTGCTGACGTGACGTGTTTTTGGGTGGTGCCGTTCTCAGCTACACTGGCAACAAGTGCTCACTGACTGGCTTTTTACTTAAGGACACTCGCCAGAAACGCTGGCGCTCGCTGTAGCAACGCTTTGACCCATTATGCGCCCTATATATGCGATTATTGTCTTAAGTCCGACAGGTGGCCTAGATAACAGTCGTGAGTCGACGCTGATAGGTGAGTCATCCTGCCTCAGACCCAGATAGAGACTGATCCCGTTTCTCGGTGCCATTTCTCAAGATAGGCCTATTGACAGACTTGATGACTAGAAGGAGCTTCAAAAATAATTTTGACATGTCGACTCATTCGATGCAATCGCCTACTGAATACATTCTGTAGCTACACTTAGTTTAGCTTAGCTGATGGACACTGCGTGTACGAGCTGTGTTTACGAGACAACTGCTACACAGTAGCTATAGGCCTATTCTGGAAGTACAAGTACGTAACTAATAGGCCTATTTTGTTTTGGTACGGAAAGTGCCAACCCTACTGATAAGCCTCACGGATCCGGAGCCTCAAGCCCTTCCTATATCAGCATCTAGAGCCCGTACTAAACCTAGACTTCACCCAGCCTATTTTTACTATTACAGATGATAGGTGAAATGAGGGGGAAGTGGAGAGTATTGGTGGAATGATGGAGAGAAATGGGAGTACCCCGGGAAAACCCTCTGAAACGTCTGCTTTGTCCACCACAAATTCCATCACGACATGGACGGGGATTGAACCCGGTCCGCCTGGATGTAATATCAGCGCGCTAGCACTTGAACCACAGACGCGGCTTACTCAGCAGTACTCACTTGTTTAATGACGCATCAAATGCAAGGTTACCGTAGCTAGCATCGCTAGAATTGGTATTTAGGCGAGATGAGACCACGGATTCGCTATAGATTACCTAACATTCTTCTTACAAACGGGGAAAACCTCGGAATTAAACTTCACCAAATAAATAATCAGCCAAGCGGGACTGAAATCCATCCGTGCCGTGAGCAGCTTGGAAGAGACCAGCTCTCTATCCCTGACCAAGGCCGATGTCCTCTCTGCTGTTGTGGCAATTAAATACATACAATCGAACATTACGTAGTGGATGTTTATTTTTGCACGTTGTATGACATAGTGTGGATTAAAGATGGAAAGATCTTTGTGCTAACCCCAAATTTAAAAATGACCAGAATATTTTCCTGGAGTTCTTTCATTCAGGGACAGTATTTTTTACGTGCCGTAAATTTACAACACGGGACTCTTATCTTTACTTCATTCCCGAAGAAAAGCCACGTTAATGCTTTCATCGTCCTTAAAAATCTATCGCCTCTGGGGTGGACTTGAACCCGCGACTCCGGAACCAGCAATGGCAAGAATGAGAGCCATTAATCCACCGAGGACGACGGTTCTATTGAAAGTATATTTTGATTATTGTTATTTAGCAAAAAGCAAACGAAAGTTTTTCTATGATTATGGTTCTATTTTGGTTATTACGAAACAAGGATTTCTGTTGGTTACGGGACCATTTTGCATTATATAAACAGTTTTCGGCATGGTATTTTACTTTGTTCTTACTTGTTTGACTGCTTATGAACATACACTGCTACGAAGAGCGCGTCGAGAATAGGTATTTCGCATCTATTGGTCGGTTTTGGAGGCAGCAGAGCAGCATTTAATTCTGATAGTTTGTTCTCAGGTGATGGTTTATGCTAGCGATCAAATGATTTGTGAAGTGTTCTTCTTGGACAAACTGTTGCAGAAAATTTCATAGGAGATATCCAAAGTTCACATAAACCGTAAGTTGATAGTTTTATTATAAACAATCATTAATCGAATTTAAACAGTGAAATGTATTTTTTTTTAATAAAATGTGCGTATTACTTGCATGCAGGTTTTCATTTCTGTTGTTTTGTCAATGTTATTTCTCGGTTGGAAATGTTTTGCTTTGCGGCGATGCTACTTTATCGTTTGGAAAATAGACGCACTGAATGAATAATTCCAACATTTTACTTCATGTTTCTGTCCTTTTACTTCATAATGTTAGACTGTAGTGGATGACGCAACATTTTAGGTTATGCTATATTTAGATTAACTTGAATAACGCTATGGTATTATCATTTCATTCTATTTCATTTATTTGTATATTTTACATTGTGCTTTTATTTCCTTCACTAAATTTATTTACCTCAGTTTCGTCGTATAATTGCGTAATACGACATTAAAGTACGTAGTACGTTTACATATTCAGTCAATGTTATTTTTAAGCGAGGAAAGAAATCTCGGGAATGCCTGAAACGAAAGTTGCACATCGGTGTGTAGAATTTGAAATAAACTTTGATTAATTATTCCTAGCCCGTTCATCGGTAATTGCGTAAAACCTATAGAAGAACGAGAATATGGATATTGTTTTACAAATATAGTCGTTTAAAAGTGCCAGGTGCCGAAAACAAAAGAAAAAACTCTGCTCCTTCTCTTCCCCCCTCTCTTTTCATTCTTTCCATTTTCACTACTCTTCCTTCCCGTCTGCTTTTTTCCATTTCTTCTTTTAAACATATTATAAGTATTCTTTCTTCTTCCCGACGCTTCTATTCTTCCTTCCTTCCTTCCTTCCTTCCTTTCTTTCTTTCTTTCTTTCTTTCTTTCTTTCTCTTCCTTTTCCTTTCCTCTCGTTTTCTGTTCGTTAATTTATTTCTTCTTTCCTTTTTCCTCTTCTATTCTCACTTCTTGTCCTCCTCGTCCAATTCCTCTTTTTACTTGTGAACATACCTTTCAGCCTCTGCAGCTCTTCTTTCCTTTTCTTGTCTTCTCTTTGCTTTTTTTTTTTCCTTTTCCATCTTCTGTTTCATTTTGTTTCGCCCTTATTTCTCGTCTGCATTCTTACCTTTCTTTCGTCCTCTCAATGTTCTTTCTCCTATTTGTCTTTTTGTTCCTTCTTCTCTTTTCTCAACCGTAAGGCAAATATCAGGTAATATATGGCGAATCCTTGGCCTCATCTCGCCAAATATAATCTCGCTATCACTAATACCATTGACGCTAAATAACCTCGTAGTTGATACAGCGTCATTAAATAACCAAGTAAAAAAATACATCACGCCTACCCAAAATAGTCGATATCATTTTATCATATCAGCCTTTCATGGGGGGAGGTTAAATATATACGAAGTACCCGTATCAGCAGGCTAATACTTCCTAGTGCATGAAAATACAGAGTGAACCGGCTAGGGCAGTGGCCGGCAGATGCTGCAGTTGTGACGTAAGAGCCAGTCAGATCGCAAGAGCTTGGGAGAGCGAGCAGTTGAGTCGTATTAATGTTAGCACACACCAGCGCAGTGGCGTCAGTGCAGCAGTAGAACAGGACTGTTGAAAACAAAAAGGATCTATCTACATTTTATAGAAGATTTCCCCAGACAAGATTCCCTCGATTGCATAGATTTGCTACTAGGATGTTGAGCATATTCGGATCTACGTATGTATGTGAACAGTTCTTTTCTTGTATGAAGATCTGCAAACCACAACATAGAAACCACGTGTCTGATCTGAACTTGAAACATATTCTTCGCTTGTGTGTTAGCCAGACTATGACTCCAAATATTGCAAAAATAGTACGCGAGAAAAGAGGAAAAAAATCTCGACAAAGCGTTTAGCTTGGACACGGTAGTGACACAAAGTGATGGTGTGTTTCAAAATTTGAAATATACTTTGCATACTACTCACCAAGATAGGCCTATATAGTTTAATCTGTATATTATGTAGAAAAATGTGCGTTAAAAACACTTGAACTGTTTTCAAGTTTCCGAGTAGATAAAGTGTTGCAGTACTGTTTAAAGTATTTATTTATATGTTTGTATGTTTATAGCAGTTTCGGAATTTCATTTATATATGCAAACGCTTCTGCAAGTGGCTGTATTATGAGTTTCATATTATTGTAAGTACATTAAATTTGATTACAAACCAAAATATTTTGTTACATTGATTTATCAAGGTTGTACAGTTTTGTTTTCGTACAAATGTATTGTAATTGTGCTGTTCCCATACTATCTCAGAAGAAAGGATCGTGCTCTGTCAGTGCATAGATGCCGTACCACCACTGTTCAGTTAAATCTTCTCTCCACGCTGTGCTCAGTATGCAGAGATTGCCGAGCAAAGAGCAAGGCGGCTACGTCGTATGACGTCACAGAGCACGGAACATGCCGGTCACTGGGCTAGGGGTAGACTCCTAATCGCAGTCGTGGCGGCTGATTCATATGTAACGATGCTACCATATGCGGAGGATCCTCCCGAGTCCAGTCCGAAACCTGAAGACTAGCAGATAAGCAGAGACCAGAAGCCACAGGGGTCAGAAACAGCTGCGAGAGATATCACTCCAGTAGGAGCATGAGAAAGAGTAATCTGCCAGGTAAAAAAAATAATCAGTGTTGTGCTTCTATGACAGAGAAGAGACGAGACAAATAGCCTACTGTTACGAAATACGAAGTTGAAGTAAACAATAACTTACGATACCGCGACGACCGCGAACTCGGGTTCAAAGAGAAGAGTTGAACTTTCAGAAAAAGCCAGAGTTGTAAGAGTTTATCTCGGGTTTTTCCTCCGTATTTCAACCAAAACTCTCCACAATTCTCTTTTCATCACCATCTTCGCCGGCAGTCTATTGTTTTGTATGGATGTCGGGTGGACATCTAAATGTAGAGTAGTGGGGGGGGGGGAAACCGAACCGACCCTTGTAGCTGATTTCAGAGCCTTGTTCAATCCAAAGCACGATAGACTGGTAACTAAGACTTTCGTGGTTCGAATCTTGCCTGGGAAGGAAACTTTTTTTTGTTCCTTATTCAAATTTATTCCCAATACTTTTCGATTGCAGCGATATTTTACTAAATTAACTTATTATTTCCAGAACATGAATTTTACCAGCAATCGAAAAGTATTGGGAATAAATTTCAATAAGGAACAAAAAAAAAAAAAGTTTCCTTCCCAGGCAGGATTCGAACTACGAAAGTCTTAGGGTGCTATTCATAGACATTTCGCAGCACGCGCTACGAGCGTACTAAGCTAGTCCCGGCTATCCACTGGTTACTTGTACAGAATTCAAATCATATCCTATCGCTAACACTGGTTTATGAATACGAAAAACGCCGATCATCCACCGGAAACCCGCTCTAAAAATGTCTATGAATACGGCCCATAGTTACCAGTCTATCGTGCTCTGGAGTGAACAAGGCTCTGAAATCAGTTACAAGGATCGGTCTGTTTTTTTGCCACTACTGTACATACATGCATTAAAATCTTCGTATTAATTTTCAATCAATATATAATTTGCGGGGAAAAAAAGAGATTTCTTTTCCTTAAGGCCCGAGCCCGACAAGCATAAGTGAATTTCAACCTAAACCCGGCCCGCGGGCTTGACCCGAGCCCGTGCAGACCTCTACTTTGACGGATCCTTACAATAAACTTGATTGCCTTGCATATGCGGCAGAGGTGCTGAATTTTCCGACGAAGTCACATTCTCGACAGAAAATGATGGATCAATGCACGTATAGACTACTGTGCATCCAACGCCATATGAATCTACACCAGCCGTGGCGAAAATGTGATCGTGCGCCGAGCCACTGTGTAACCTGCGGACACAGGGAAGTAATGTCGGACACCCGAAGGGGAAGTGAAGCAACTGTCTGACTTATTAACAGATTTTCATTTTCCTTGCGTCAAGCACTTAAATATAATTTTATGCAGTATAAGGTTACAAACTAATGTTTAGTACATGTAACGAAGAAAGAAATGAACAAGAAAACATAGGACACATTATCACAACCTAAAACTGTCTTCAGAATGTCACTGCAACAGATTAAAAATCAGGAATTATGTCACTTACTGCCATTCGTAGTTGATTCACGAAGGTATTTGTCTGTCAGTCGTGATCTAAATTTGGTTTTTACTATTTTCATTGTTGAAAGTAATTTTTCACAGACGTAAGATGTAGCGAACATGGCTTCAACAGAGTAAGCGAGTCCACACCTGTGGAGTAACGGTTAGCACTTCTAGCCGCGAAACCAGGTGGCCCGGGTTCGATTCCCGGTCGGGGCAAGTTACCTGGTTGAGGTTTTTTCTGGGGTTTTCCCTCAACCCAATATGAGCAAATGCTGGGTAACTTTCGGTGCTGGACCCCGGACTCATTTCACCGGCATTATCACCTTCATCTCATTCAGACGCTAAATAACCTTACATATTGACAAAGCGTCGTAAAATAACCTACTAAAAAAAACAGAGCAAGCGAAAGAACGAAGCTTCGGATATTTATTTTTTGGCAAAAGTTCAACATTTGTCAAGTCCTTCATTTGACATCACATAGTATATCAGTGAGTTCAAATTGAAGAGCTAACCGCATTATTTGTACATCTGCTGAAAAAGGGTCGACGTACAGAGATGATGATGATGATGATGATGATGATGATGATGATGATGATGATGATGATAACACTTAACCTTTTAATGTTTCATCAGTAAAACTTTCGTTTTTGTAGAGGTACAAGGTTTCGCGAGTCACATTTTCGCCACACATCACTTCTACTCGCAGAAATGATTGGATATCTTGTGATGGTGCTGGGATGCTGTCGAGATTCCCGGGACTCGGAAACTCTCAACGCCACGCTATACAAACAGCTTCTGAGTCTTTGCTTAATGCCAGTGCTAAACGAATGTTATCCCGATGGACAGCGTGTTCGTTTCCAGCGATATAACTATTTAATCCATACTTCACTGACGGTCCAGAAATAGTTCGCTCTGGAAAAAGAAAGAATCGAGGCGACACCATGGGTCCCCAAATTCATCTGACCAGAGTCTCACTGCGAATTCCCAGGGACTAATGAAGAAGACTGCAAAAACTCCACAGTACTAACGAAGAGAGCTTCCGGTTCATGGCCCTAGACATTTGGGAAAAACTCACCCTCAAAGAGAATTGTTTCAGTAACGTTGTTGTTTCTGAGTTCCATCGGCTTCATGAAGTCATTAGACGGGAAAGTGAACCGACGAATTATTGATTTTGTTTCGTAAAGACTGAAATGTAGTTTCAAGTCTGACATTACTTCTATTTTCTCTGTTTTCTTTCGCACCTAATAGTCTAAACTTAAACATAGGGGTAGGATATAGGCCTCCCGCTCGCCTGGGGTAGCGTCAAAAATATAATGGCACCGGTACTGATAAATTAATTAAATGTTTTTCATTATCCTTTCGAGTAGAGGCTGGAATATAGTCTCAACGTTGACGTTTACTTTATTTTCTATTTTTTTTTCTTCGTCCCGCAGCTATAACTTAAACCAATGGGTAGTATATTAGCCCCCCTACCACCTGGGGCCTCGTAAAAAATATAACTTAATAGTACCAATAAATCAATAAATTATTTTGTTCTATTTTTTCCGGTACAGATTCCGAACGTATACCTATATGTCGGTACTCGTCAGCACTCCCTGAAATGGGTAATGGGTAAGGAATGGATCGGAATATGCACCGTCGTGCAGAAGGGAGAAGGAGAAAGCATATCCGCCAGCAGCCAAGGATAAGATACTCTAGCCCGAGTGTGCACTGTGCTGATGATTGCTGTATTGTGTAATATTTGTTTGCAGCTACTGAGAACGTGATATAAATGCAGTGTCAGAACTAAGTTGTTTGCATTGCATTCAGTCTTATTTGTACTGACTATAAATTGCATGAGCAGTGAGACATTGCTCTTAAATACAGTTATTTTAGACAACATATTCATGACCCCATTGTAGCCAATTGGCTTGTCGTCAGCACGACACCTCATCCTGCTCAAGGTTTTTCCGTGGTTTCCCTTGAGTAATAAGACAAATGTCGGGATGAGCCCTAAATTTCCTTTAGGGCCACGGACCACTTCCCTTCCCCCACTCTTTCTCTTCTACTATCACAAAGAACTTGCTAATTTCTTAGATAACAACCCTGTATTATGATAATAGGGGAAAATAAATATATTGTAAGTTCACAGGGCTAACGGCTTCGAAGCTGGGTACCTGGTTTTAATGAAGAGCACTGGTAGCAAAACATGGTGGCATGAGATAATATATATATATATATATATATATATATATATATATATATATATATATATTTGTATTATCTTATAACGTGGAACATTTAAGTGAGCACCTACTCGGGAAAAATGACAATTATCTTTTCTGTAAGACTCTACGTGCATCTTTATTCTTACCGGAAGTGCACTAATGCAATCTGCAACATATCATTGCTATTTAGCGGCAGCAGGACGATGCAATTCGCAAAAGTGCATGAAATATGTAAATTAAATAACTCTTAATGACGCAACAAGCATATTATCTTTAAATTATTTCACACACATCATAACTCACTAACATCTAAACCCAAAAAATCACGCAACCACCAACCACTTAAACATCTCACGCAATTATAGGAATTCCAGGAATCTCCTGCCATATTTTTTTTTTAGTTTGTAGGAGCATTTCACACATAACTTGCACGAGGGGGGTGATGTAAATTGCCTCCAAGGGGGCTGTTTACCTTTTTATAAGTACTTAAATTGCTTCCTATTTACTAGACATATTGTACGTAAATTGCCTCCCATTTGCCTAGGACGTCAAATCTTCAAATCCGTCACTGAGTGCATATCGCACAGTACTACCACAGTCTAGTAGGCCTATATATAATCACGAAGCTTGAGTTGTGAGTGTGCTAGGAACAATAGACTGTGCCGGTACTATTTCTCATTGCCTGTAATGAGGCGATATTAGCGATCCTAGTGGTTAGCAACTATCTATGGATGCATATTTACTACGTATTGAGCTTCGTGACTATATACTAGACTGTGGTACTACTCCAAATATGTATCACTTCATTGAAGTTCTTAAACAAATACAGAGTGACACCCGCTTAGAAGCCTAGGCAAAAGTAATAAATCCGTATTGCGCAAGTAATTATTCGGCAAGAACAGATTACTCAACTTGAGTTTGTTTTCAATTCCTGTCTATTTAAAGAATTTAGCATTTAATGTTTTAATCACATTCTAGGTTTTATGACGAAGTTTTTCTAACTGAAACTGACAAATATTTTAATCATATTGAACTACATTTTAAATATAGACTTACCAGTAATTTGTGCGAATTATGTACGCACCTAACCTATATTACTGTCAATCCTAAGTCTGCAAATGGAAAGGAAATATTCATTATGCAGTGGCGTATTTACAAAAGGGAAGCTCATTCACTCTCTCAGGTAAAGAGGAGGAAATTTACTGTCGGAATTATTATGAAGCTCCTCTCCGGTAATACTGTGCACTACTAACTCTCACTTGAAATATGTTTCGTTTTTATCTACGCAACGTGAATTTGAAGATAGTGAGCAATCACTGCAACGCTGGAAATCAATCCACACACGTAAACAGAAATAAAAAATATTTGAATGGAGGCAGTCTCGAGCGACACACAAAGGACCAAAACATTCCACACAAAGCACTTCACTAATCTCTTCCTTAGTTCTTTCTCCAGAGGTCCGCAGAAGATGCTCCTTTTTCTATTAAAAGCTTCCTTTGTCATTGCTGTTCTCTTTTTGACTTCTTGGCAGCAGCTCATGTTACTGCTTATAGTACACCTCAAGTATTTGAAGCTGTCCGTTTACTTGCTGTACTGCCTCGTTTAGAATTCGTAACTTTACCTTCTTTACTTTTCTTCCTATTATTATTATTATTATTATTATTATTATTATTATTATTATTATTATTATTATTATTATTATTATTATTATTATTATTATCACTGTCATCATTTTAAAGAGTAATTTTATTCCATAAATTTACCAAGGAAAATGTAAATATAACGCGTTCCGGACAATTGGCCACAGAAAATTGGTAACTGGGACAATTGGCCACAGAAAATTGGTAATAGGGACAATTCACCACAGATAGACAATTCGCCACAGATAGACAATTTGCCACACCATCCATTATCCAAAAATGGGACCGTAACAATTTATTTAAATGTGAATTAGTGGCAAATATGATGACTGTCACATTGTCCTCCAGTTCAAAATACAACAACCACCTTTCTCCTTGTACGGTCTTAGTGTATCTGTCGGCTATAACGTTCAGTTCGTCAATATTTCTTGGATCAGGTGGTAGGTGCAGCTTCCTGGCACGGTGCACAGTTTTTTTTAATAGATGGTTTCTTTGGTAGATCCACATTGGCTTCACTTGCAATATGCTGTAACTCATTTTGAATAATGAACGTTGGTTCTCGGAAAGTCCCCGCCTTTGCCTTCATGTTCTCTACATATTCCTTTGCCTTAATCCTTCCCCAGTCTGCAGAATGATTCTTGTGTTCAGGCGGTTCTTTGACGATACTGCTTCCATCTTCTGATAATGTGACTGTTGAACTACACCTGCCACGCATGTCACAGCGCCAAACATCTCCATTCTTATTTTCTCTAAGTCTCGTGTACATGTAGCCAAGATATATTCATTTGTCAGAGCCTCTTTCTGATTTTGTGAAGCGAATTTCTTCCGCCATAGTTCCTAATTAGTTCTCAGCTTCTGGATTTGTCTTGTGTTACCTTAGAAATATATTATAAATTGTTGCGAATTTGAGCATTGCCTTGAATTTTAATGTGTGGCTAATTGTCTTTGATACGAATTTCAATTATGTGCCGAATTGTCTTTGACACGAATTTCAATTATGTGGCGAGTTGCCTCTGTGGCCAATTTTCTGTGGCGAGTTGTCTCCAGCCCAAATATAACAGCTACGCAAATTAGCGTCGTGTACTACAGGTGCTATGTCCGCTTCAAGTTTGTCGAGTATGGCAATGTTCCTCCGCAGGAGGAGGCCTGTCATGTTTATTGCACCTTCTTATAAAAATATTCGCTGCCTTCGACTCACAACTCTTCATGGTTTAATTGCTTAAGAATTTTAATACAGATTTTACGATTAATTTTTAATATGAAATAAGACGACGTTCGTAATGTCTTGGTTACCCTCAGAATCCTGAAATGTCCCTCTTTCTTTACACCCTTGTCCGGCAGGGTGATCTGTTATTATTGATTCTGGAACAATCATAAGGAACACATTATCATAAAAAAAAAGACTTTATTACAATATTTCAGTAATACAGTATAAGCTGAGGTGATCTTTTTGTGTAAAAATATTCATATAAAAAGTGAAAGCACACACAAGATAAACAACGATTAATAATCCTTTACAGAGCATATGATATTCTTGTTAAGTAGTATGGAAATAGGATATCGGTATGCTTGAGAGTTAAAATACTCATTATTGCATTACAGGATGTAGAAAGCACTGATGCACAATGATTAAAAAATTAAAATTAATGGACCAAGAAATGCAACGTGACGTATTCTATTAACTTGTATAATTGTAACACTAGTATTTGAAGCTTCTGTGAAGCTTCGGACCTGATTTATTCCCACATATCTGTGGTGTTCGGTCAGAACATAACTCCAAAATGGCAATTTCCTGCTATTCACACTTACTGGTAGGCTACTTAGAAGCTGTAGAAAAGCATGAGCATAATTAAACAGTGCCGTAATCTATGTTATTTTCATTCACATTTGTATGTGAACTAGAATTATGATTCTTAAAGAAAAAAATGAAAATAAAAATACTTGTACCGGTACCTCAAAACAACTTTTTTGGAATTAGCATGTTCTGACCAGACACTACAGATATGTTCATTAAAAAATTAGAGTATAATATGTGATACAATGGAATATATTGTTTCACGAAGATGTTTGACAATTGCCAGACATTCACCTGTGCCTTTGCTACTCAAACACTCATACTAGTCACACTAACCAGTAACCAGTTAGGTTAAGTTTGTTTCTGTCTATAGGTAACTGGGCGTGACGCAACTCCCTCAACACTTGCCTGTATTCTTGTGCTATCTGTTTCGTTCAAAAATGATACATGTGAATGACTGACTTTTTCGATCTGTTCCTTTCCCTGTCTTGTTTCATTTCTCTCTTTTATAATTTTCACATTTGAATAGCAACTTCATGAAACTGTGTACTTGTATTATTTTTTATTCTTACGCAGTTCTTATCCCTAAATATGTCCCATTTTGCAGACCCTCTTTCATTGATCTGTATAATTTACACTTTTCTTTCTTCAGTCTTTCGTCATTTAGTTATCAGTCTTTTCAAATTTAATTTTAAATGAGATCTCAAAAATATCTTGCATTTTCTCAGGAGTCTTTGTAGCCAATCAAACTATGGTACGTACAGAGCAATTAGTTTCCTAAAATTTTTTCTCACTAATGCTCAGCTAATTCTGTTTCGAGACATTCTAGAGATTCTTTCTAGCAGATCTACATATAAACTATAAATGCACATTATCAAACGAGACAATGATAATGTATTGGAAAAAAGGAAGTCAAAACTAATTCAATAAGTTTATCAACTAAAATTAAAGGGAGAAATGATAGTAAATGTATTTCAGTTTGTGACTTCAAAGCCCTACTTCAACAAGTTGGTCCTGCTTCCAATTAATATATCTTCTCATCCTGCTCTTATTATTCATTTTGCTGTCAACGTTATATAGATCTCCACTCGTGTAGCAGAATGGTTAATTTCCTGCAGTAGAAGGACCACCTGGCAATTTATATGTCGGGTACCGAGGACTGTACCCCATTGCTCCAGTCATGGGCATGCCAGGTTCTTGCATGCATTCTTCATAGGTTGGAAGTGCTAAAACATAGACAAAAATATATGTAACAAATATTATTTTGTTATTTACATGAGCTCATACAATAACTATGAAATATCTTGTATTTCGTAAATATTTTTAATTACAGGTATAATTAATCTCTAAATTGATTCTGAAAACACAAATAATCCTACACTTATGTGATAAAATTTTAAATTATCCACTAAAAGAAGAAATGTTTGAAAAACTGTAACTACCTATAAACGCAATTCAAGAATTACTAATTTTATTACACGATGATAAGGGTATAAATTCTTTGGGGTAATGAAAATGTTTGATTATATTATCATTTTTAAAATCATTGTCCTTAGTTCTCTCAAATGAAGGCTATAACAGCTACAGATGGAAGGGAAGGAAAATGGATTGGAGAATACAAAAACCGAGAGATCATAGTCTTAAAAAAATCTTCAGCAGTATTATATGGGAGTATCTTTAAAGTTACTCACTAATAAGATGTATGGAAAACTGGTTGGCTATAGAAATAAAAAAAAAATATTCATTAATTCTTCTCGAGTTCTCAGCTGGGTGAGTGGATTGCTAATTCCAAGTTTTCAATGACTAACTCCTTCATCTTCTTCAGGGATTCAAGAAGATGGCAGAGCTAGTCATCGAAAACTTGAAATCAACAATCCCCACTCATCCGGTTGAGAACCCGAGAAGAATTAATATTCAGTGCTGGGAAAGTCTAAAATCCTGCAAAATTTCTAGTTTTACTAAATAAGTCCTACAAAACTTATAGTTTTACGAAATACATGCTACTTGGCAATTCTCACATTACATTTTTCTTAAATTTCTTAAATTCTAGGACCTTTTGATTTTATCTTATAGAATTTAGATTGTTTTGTGGTGTATCAAATGTGGGTGGTCCAGAATTGCGACTAGTGAAATGATATTTATAGGACGAATTGCAGGTTATAAACGATTGGATGAAAGAAAAACAAATTTTCTCCCCCACTCGCTCTTCAATGGCTGGGTTTGTTGAAAAATCTTCATTTACCCAATTGCCTTCCCAATATCGGGGCTTCAAAGTGCTGGATAATAGTGGGCTGTGACTAAGGTGATTTCTATATATTTCCTTCTGTTGACCACACAGTATGCATAGAGTAGGATTCAGGCAAGATGCCGATCTGATGGAGGTGCTTCGCCAAACAGTCATACTCTTCCTGGGTTGGTCAGGTACACTGGGGAATTTACTATACCAATTCTTGGAGGAAGATCATTCTGTGAATTCCTTGTTATAATAATATATTCTTCTTACAATGTTCTGTGTATGGGGTTTTGAAGTGTGGTATGAGGTCTTGTGAGCAGTTGTTTGTAGGGTGTTGGTAGCCTTTTAGCTAAGATGTCAGCCTATCCATTGCCATAGATTTGGCAATGTCCTGGAATTCATTGTAGTATTGTTGTTTTATTTATTGTCTGCAGTTCTTGTAGTATTAGCTGGCAGTCTCTGATTTCTAAAGATAATATATTGTTGAAGGAGCATACAGATTTAATTGCAGCCATTGAATTGTATATCGTGTTGATATCTTAGCTGCCTCAGTGCAATGCGGATGGTTTCAATCTCCCCATCAAAAACTGTCCTTGGTGGTCTGAAGGGTGCATAGGCTGAAGAAGTTCCATATTGTAAGCTATAATGAATAACTGAATGCATTCTTAATATTGCTCCTTCACATAATTAATCAAATCTGGCTGCAGCTATATAGTTTACAATCAGATGACAGACTATAAAAGTATTGTCTTTCTAAACTTAATTAGAGCTTTAGTTAGGCCAGTATTCGCTAGTACTCTGTACTGGTAATTTGTAAAATTTGTAAGTGAAGTAAAAAAAGTTTCAAATTTTGCTGAAATGCCACAGTTAGCACCATTATTCATTTTCCTTAAGCTATAAAAATATTTAATATTAATTTAAGCAATTTAAAGCAGAATTTATTGCAACTATGTGTAACAATGATTATTTCTTTATCTTGTTGTTCTATGGGTTCAAATAGTAGCACTTTGGAAACATGACAGCCGGCATAATGGGCCAGAAATGTTGACAATAAACTGAATGATCTTTCTCGTTTTCTTCTGATACGATAGCATTATTCACAGCTGTGTGTGAAAGAGCCTTCAGTTCAATGAACGAAATTGTAACTCCAATTATTAAAAGTGCACTTTTGGTACAACGTATTCTGGACTCACTGTTTATTGATTTAATTGGACTCCCACTGCATAAGTTTAATCCACTGCATAAGTGAAACCCTAGCTATGCTCTGTTAGACGATTAGCAAGAGGTCCAAACTCTCATAAAATAAGAATTATAGAACAGCCTCCCCTCACCCCTCTGTCCATGTGAAAAATTTATTGCCGTGTTAGTTGAGTACCTGTTTTTATTTTCCGACTAAACCCCTGATTTGAATGTCTTCGTAAGACAATTCAGGAAAAGTGAAATTTACATTCTCAAATCGGTTAGTTAGGATATGTAACAAAAACACAATGCCTGTCTTTAATATTAGTCTATATTCGTTTGACTTCGGTCTACCATTATAGCATGTAGGTCCATATGTATTAAAAGAAAACAAATGATATTCATGCAAATATGTATATAAAATTAATACATTATAAAAATGTAAACACAATACAATAGACATCGTGTCAATGACTTCTACCGCATTCATTGTGTACTGAAATACTTTTAATAGTGGTATTTCTAAGAGGAAATGGATAAGAACCCTCACTATGACTTTTGTAAAACAAAGTGGTGAATATCAGTTTCATAATAAAATTTCGCACTGAAACGTACCTGTTTGTCAGTTTAAAAAAAAGTAATCCTAAATAGTTCTTTTAGAGTATTTTAGGTGTATGATTGATTGAAACTATGTAATATAATAATATATTATGTAATCTCTTACTACGCATTACACATCTGTCTGTCTATGATACAAACACACAACAGACAGGAAAGCTGTAATGACTATATACTCGTATATTTATCCCAGAAGATTATTTTGCATTAAATTACGATTTGAGCATTGTTTATTGTTCCTAGGTTTTGTGCCAATTCTGTGATATTTATGGGGACATCCTGGAGTTAAAAATCGATTTTTGGGATTTTTTTTTTTTATTTTACATTTGGTGACTTTCATATATCCTCTGTCGATGTACGAAGGAATTCGAGTCATAAATGTGTTAAAATTTTGATTTTTTAAATGCCTGTTACTTTCATGTACAGATGTAATAGAGACTTGAAACTCAATTTCAATTTCTCACAACTTTCTGTATATGAAAAGAGAATTAATACCTGGAATTGTTTACATAACTTTACAACATATCCATATGCACATGAATTTCAATTAATATTTTCTTAAAAAATTGGAGGGATCAGTCTTAATCCCCAAAATAAAACTAAATTTTTCATTATAGAAACTCGAAACTTTGTACTCTTACTTCTATACATTACCCTGAAAATCTCATTAAAATAGGAAAAAACCTTTTACAAACTCCATATTCATTCATAGTGTTCTCCCCAAGGGCAGGTCTTTCACTGCAAACCCAGCATTATCCAACCTGCCTTTCTCTTAAACTCCATAGTGTCCCCTTAATAACATACATTTCATTTTCGTATTATGTACACTATCAGAGTAAATGTAAATTAAAATTGTATACTCATTACAAATATTTTTGTTATTAATCAAGACTATTTAGAAATTGAATTCCTTTCCAAAACTGACATTTTATTTTGCTGGTCGGTCCACGAATTTTGTGTATAAATCTGGACTCTATTTATAATATATAATTACGTGGGCCTCGAGAATGAATTTCACTCCTTATGTTCAGAAATCCTATCGAAAATAAAGTAGTTGCTACATTGTTAATATTTCTGATTATTATTAGGTAGTCTGTAAGGACAGAAAACACATAAATGTACTTACGCATGTCTGTGTAAGCTGTTGGAGGTGCAGGAGCTACACGTAATTCAACGGGTGGCGCACTTGGAGCTGCTGTTGGTTGTTGTGGACAAGAACTCTGCCACAGTGGAACTGTCCCAATAACAACAGTAACACAGTGTTCCAAACTTCCATGCATTCCTTTTGGTACTGCTTTCACCTGTGTAAAAACAAGATAGGTAAGATGTGCTGATAGTCAGTTTAAATGTATTTAATTGTATAGAAGAAGCAAAACAATCTGCACAGTATTTTTCAAACGACATGAACAAGAAGTGCCTCTTTGAAAAAACAACATTTAGTGCTAAAATATTTTAAGAGAAAAAATGTACGCAATGATATTTAACATTTTGTATATTTACCGGTAATGTGCTTAAATGTTACCAGTTCAACAGTCGAAATAACTAAAATGCACTCTCAATTAATAACACTCAATAAAAGAATTGTATTCCAATGGATACCATCCCATTGTGGAATCCTGGGAAACGAGAATGCGGATGCTTTAGCAAAGAAGGGCAGCACTGCTACTTACATACCTGTTACTAAATCTACGTATTACTCTGTGAAAAGATTTATTAAATCTACATACTTAGACTTCAACAAACAACATTTGATAAAACAATCTCAAGGGAAAAAATGGAACTCTCTGCGTCATAATCCACAATTAATTCCTGATTTACCACGAAAATCGTCTGTAGCTGCATTTAGACTGGCAACAGGCCATGACTGTTTGGCCAAACTCCTGCATAGAATTGGAGTATATCAGTCCCCTAACTACCCATTGTGCAACTCAAACCAAGAAATGGATTCGGAACACCTCAAAATCTATGCATCAGATAATATCTTTGAAAAATATTGGAGTGCAAGAGGTCAAATGACTTTGTCAAACGCCTGGCATTAGAAAACAACAACAACAACAACATGTTACCAGTTCTTGTTCGAAAATGTAGACTTCGATTTTTAGCAAATGCTGTAATATAGTGGTGAAAAAAGTGGCTGTACGGCAAGTTTTCTCCTACTTCTTAGGTTTTTCTCGCCATCCCCATCCCACTCACGTTTCGTTATTATCATTATCTTCACAATCGCCACCAATATCACATTCACTATCACCACACAATCACCATTAATAACCATTGTCACTCATCCCTAGCACTACCTTCATCCTGACTCATTATTCTCACATCCTCACCCACTCTCATCCTAATTACTATAATCACCACCATCCTGACTCATCATATCCTAATGCTCACCCTAACTCATTCTAATCACCACCTTCATCTTGACACATAATCATTTTCATCTTTGCCCTAACTCAACCCAATCACAACCCTAATCTTGATTCATCACTATCCTCATCCTCTCATAACATAATAACCGCCCACATTGACTCATAATCATATTAATCATCATCATCATCATCATCATCATCATCATCATCATCACCACTCTTCACTCTTCCTAATCAATCAAAACCCTTCTCCTGACTCATCTTCACTGATACCTTCACTCATCCTAATCATAACCCTCATCCTGACTCATTAATCTTCATCACCATCCTCACGCATCCTAATCATCCTCATCCTGACCTGAACCAACCCTTAACATTATCATTGTCGTCCCTCTCATCACCCTCATACTGATCCATATCACTATCCTCCTCCTCCTCCTCCTCCTCCTCCTCCCATCTTCATAATTCATCCTTCCCTCTGGTCATAGAATGCCAGACATTTTGGTATCCACTGGATTTGTAATTATATAGAGAAAGTAGATTTTCGTAATCACGATAAATGCGAAATGTACCCAAATGCTACCAAAATAAGTAATTTTATTTTTAAAAGCATGTTAAATATATTACTGTAGTTTCATAATCCGCGGTAAAATGAGAAACTGCGTCCAAAATGTGAAATGTACGTATTTTTGCGACATAAGAGCGAAATTACATTTTATGAAACATTTTTGTATTTTGTAAAAAAAGAGTCAGAATCTGTCTAAAGCCCCCCTCCCCGGTATAATAGGTTTCCCCTCCCCCATATAGTTTGGTAACCCCTCTATGCTAGCTTTTACAGTATGAATAGCACAGGAATGTGACATACTTGATACCCTATTTGTTGTTATCTGTACCAGTGCCGTTATTTCGAATTTGTAACTAATCTGTTTGGTGCTAGAATACTGGCTGCCAATGCAATTTCTTTAGGCCCAGCGTTCACTCACAAACAATTGTTATGGCAGCAGGTGATTATGATTAACAAAATGAGTCAGGATAAAATCACACCATATCTCTTGGCATTTTTCTTAATGTTCACAATTTCACTATAATTTTACATGTTCCTTTACTTATTTATTAAGTTCAAGAATTTTAACTGGAAAGTCTAGAAAATGCACCTGTTAACACATTAATTACATTGACTTTCCACAACGAAACTTGCCATAAAATGTTCCATTTCAAAATGCTACAAAAAGTTGAAAATGCTGTAAAATGTTAAATTTGATTTTTAAGGTGCTAAATTTTTAATTTTTAAATGCTAAAATCTAACAACTCTAGATTTAGTTTTATTTTGGGAAGTACTGGTACCAAGTCTTAGAATATGTACATATGAAGTTCACAGATATGTTAAAAAAATTATATTGCATTAAGTTACACTAAAAAAACATCAGAATTACTTTGATATTGTTCGGTTGTTCCAACTTAACCTATGTTAATGTACATTTAGTCGCATTTCTTAAAAAAAAAACATTCGTATTCTAATATAAAGTAACATACACATTTAAGACAATTTATTTAGTCTACATAGAAAGTAATAAAAATATTAGACATTAATAACTTACAATCAATCTATAGTCCAAATCGATGATACTGCATGCTTTAAGCATTGATGGAGGAACTGGAGGTATTCTCATTTGGCCTGTGAAAGTCTTGGAATCATTTGCAGGCACTGGATCATCAAAGACAAGGTGAGCAATTTCTGTACACTCTTGTTTTGTGCTTCGAGGTGAAGCGCAGAAGTAAGTTACAGTCTGGAAATATCAGTTTCAGTGTTATTAAATAATACATAGAATTATGTATAAAACGTTAAATTAAAAAGACACATTTTGTCCAGTTTTTAAATTCTTAAAAACGTTCTTAAAATCGCCTCCTTCTCTTCCTCGTCCTCCTCCTCAGTAATGTCTCTCTACATTACTGGGTCCGACCTTTATCACTTTAAGATTCAGGAGCAAAAACCATATAACACTGTCAACCTCCATATTATCGGAATTTTTGCTTATACGGATTTCCCTAGGCCCATATATTCTGGATAATCGGGACTCTATACTCTATTTAAATATGATCACGGCAGTATATTGCATTATTAAAAATTTGTTGTGATTTTTTGCTTTCTAATATTGTTCAAGAATCGACGATAAAAGGTAAATAACACTAAGTGAATAACTGAATAGGTATGTCCGTCAAATTGCTTATCAAAATCACAATGCTATAATTAGCAAAATCTTACAACATTTACAGTGTTAAATGTTTTCGGCATAAATTGCCATCTTCAGAACATGTAACAAAACAAGAATATGAATACTTCGTGTGGAAACATTATGGCTAAGATACACGTTGATTGCATATTAAAATATTTAAAACTAGATTGTATATGACATGGACATATAAAATGAGTGCTGAATGATAAAATAAAATTTACATGATTCAAATATTGTAATTGCATTGTGATTTTGATAAGCAATTTGATGGACATACCTATTAAATTATTGTAAAACAGCTTATCGGACCCACACATCATGTTCATCAAACTATGTGAATATTTTTAAAAAAAGTTAGTTCACTTCATCTCGCCAAATATAGTAATTTTGTAAAATTTTGACTTGTTCCACATCATAAAGTTTCAATGCTAACGTAAGATCTTAATACAATAAATGAAAATGAAAACGAAAAATATATCTTGTTCTTGTGTAGGTGTTTGGTAGTTTGGAGTCAAGATTTTTATTGTTGAGAGAATATTACAAAGGTACAGATAACTTAACACTTCATTTACAAAGCCTGGACCAAGCATTAGAAAACAAATTTTCGTTAAGATGATCAGTATTCGTACCGGTATTTGCAATTGAAAGTTTGATGAGATAACCATATGATTGCTGTCTAAAATGAAATCGCTTATGAAAGGCAATATTTTAATCTACTGTAATGTCGTACAAAGTTTGAAAGTTCTATTTATGACACCTTACTTGTAAAGATTTAGACATTTTGTCGTCATAATATCCTTCTCTCTTACATAAGATAATGTGCAACTCATGTAAATGAAAGTGTTTATTTGTTGTATAGTTTTCTTATTTACAACTATCTTGTACCTTATAGGATTATGTCCTCGAAAGCCACGATTTATTATTATTATTATTATTATTATTATTATTATTATTATTATTATTATTATTATTATTATTGATCCTTTTATCAGAAATGAAAATATCCATGTCTCATTAAAAGTGTGATTGGTGTACATCCGCACAGCTATTTAAGAATGAATGCTCGATTTTCGTGGACGATAAGTGATAGATAGAATTATTATACTGCAATGTGTTGCATTTTGTATTTGTAGTAGCAGTGATAATAGTAATATTAACGAAGTAGGCCTATGAAGCCTCTGTCGACATAAATTAGGGACCAGCGACAGAGCAATAATAAGTGCATAATACATACACTAACCTTCAAAAGTTCACATGTTACATACAGAACTTTTACATTGCTTCCATTCTCAATATCCACAGTAACAGGAATGTACTGTCCAGGAACATAACCTTTCGAAGGAATGTGAAAAATGAAATTCATTGGCCCTGATTTGCAGCAACAGCAGCAGAAATATTTGCTTTTTTCAAGTTGAACTGGAGCCTGCAACATTAATCAAAACGTATAGCTGTGGCACCTGAAAAGTAACAGGGTTTAAGCTGCAATCGCATTTGTCACATTTTACTACTAGTGCTGAAATAATGCGACAAGAAGTTGATGCATTTGTGCAAAAGCGCTATACAAAAATTGCGAGTTCATTAATTGTACATCTTGATTACACAACTTTTAACACTGTACCACTTCGGAATATGTATGGTACTGTAAGACTTTCCTGTGTTAAATTTCAACGTACCTCGTTTACATGTTTCGACCTATTTATGGATCTGAAGATGACCCATAAATAGGTCGAAACATGTAAACAAGGTACGTTGAAATTCATTAATTTATTTTTAAATTTATTATAACTTAAACTCCAATCTAAATCTGGCCAAAATTATACGAATTTTTTTGTCAAAAATTCTTTGTCAAAATTCTGAGGAATTTATTATCTGTGACTTAAAATTTGGTAATTAAATTCCTATGACTCACTGAAACAAAGAAATGCTGTAAAATTAAACATTTCAAAGTTCCTAAATATTTTAATTGACAATATAAATGAGGTTGAGGAATTTTTAATACTATATTTTACTCCTAAAATGTTACTAATGACAGCAACTATGGCGAGGATGACATTAGGAAAATATATGAATTGTTAAAATAGGCAGAATGTGGTAATGTGAATAAAACGTTAATAGAATAGTTACTATTCAAAAAATGACTTAAAGGCAAATGTCAAAATTTGAACTTCAAAAAGTTTTACAATTATTTATTTTAAGCACACTTAAATGCCTATTGATCTGGGTTGGGATCAAACCCGCAACCTCGGGCACAGAAGGCCAGCACTCTACCGACTGCACCACACAGGCCTACTAGAAAGGTGGACACGGGTTAAAGAAAACCCCTCCACTTATGCCGTCTATGATGATAGTGATATTAGTTTTTAAACAATTCATTTTCTGCTCCAAATAATCCACTTCATGTTTGTTCATCATTATCTACTTCAAAATTGAGTCAAAGAGCTCATACTGTCCTCACTTTTGTGAGAATTTTTAATATTGGACATCTGCTAGTAACAGAACTTCCTAGTTACTTGGTCAGCATGATATAAGATTACTGCATAAGATACTGGTTACTTACTTCTTAAGTACCGGTATGTGAAAATAAAAATGAGGGACTCTGTTCTAACTCTCAGATCAGTTATCTACTTACCCTGTACACTGGATCCAAGTTCAGGTCCACTTTAGAAAGAACTGTAAAATTTGCCATAACCTCATGGTTGAATTTCCATGGACGGTCAATGATGCCTTTCACCGAGTAGCGTATGTGACCATACTTTCCTTCAAAGGATGAAGGCAGATGATTCGGCAGTGGAAGGCTGAACTGATAGAAATGACTTCCAGGCGGCAATACTTCTGTGTTACCTATAATTATTGAGGTGATTATAAAGTAATCCAAGTATAAATTGATTTCAGTATTATAGTGTGAGTTTGGGGTATTTAAATCGGGCATAAAAACTACACACTACGAAGGAAAAAAACTTATTGGAAAACCTTACAAGAGATGGTTGAAGACAGTAACAGGTCACTAGGCCTACTACTTGAAAGGATGATGATGATAATGATGATGATGATGATGTTGAAAAAGGTACGTCTCCAATGTTTCGGAAGCCTTTAATCATTTCATCTATAGGCACATAAGAATAACGGAAGTGCATTTCCGCACTGCACTCTATATTCACTGTTACGTGCACTATCAGTGATCAGCTAAATCATTCTAATCATGATAAAACTATATTAAAAGTAAAATATCCAAAAGTAAATAAATATATATCTGCCCTGGCATTGGTTCTTCTGTTTATCTCTCAGTGTTTGTTTTGTTTATTTCTCAGTGTTTGTTTATTTGACTATGTATGTTTATTTGCTTATAATTATTTGTTTACTTGTCTATATTTATTTGTGCTAAGTTTGTTTGTGCATGTGTGAGTGTATGTGTGCGTGTGTATATTATCGAACCTGACGATGTCATATCCAGGCCTTGTACATTGGTTTTTGACAAATAAATATTATTATTATTATTATTATTATTATTATTATTACTATTATTATTATTATCATCACTTAATAATGTTAAAGTCACAAATCTCAATGTGCAGTGATGTTATTGAAAGTATTAGCGAAAGTTCTGCATTTGCTCTAACAGTGCCTTCATCCCTTGTAAGCGACATGCAAGGATTGGGCCATAAGTAGAGACCATTTTCGTAGTCCAACAACATTGGAATAAGTATAAGTGTGCACGGGGCATGCATTATGTCACGTGTCCTTCAGTAGACATCCTGCTCACAAACACAATAACATGCATTACAAGGTCACTCTAAAACAAGTTTCTTACTCCTAAACAAGTAAAGTGCCGGTATGCTTCAGTTTAGCAATGTTTCTGATATTATACACTACAGTTGGAGTAAAGGTGCCTAAAACAAGTGCGAAAGTACAGGAGTGAGTAGAGGAATTCGGAAGACAGTATGTCAACAATCTAGTACATACAGTCACGAAGCTCAATACGTAGGAAATATGCATCCATAGATAGTTGCTAACCACTAGAATCGCTACTATCGCCTCATCACAGTCAATGCGAAATAGTACCGGCACAGTCCTAGTACCCTCAACAACTCAAGCTTCGTGACTGTATATACTAGACTGTGGTATGTCTGTGTAAGTGGTGACATAAATGTGTGCAATTTATGTAAGACTGACATAATATGTTCTAAAAGAAGGTATTTACAGCAGCACTGTATTTAAAAAAAATACATAAACCGTTTGAAATTGATAGAAGAAGTGAGTCTGACGATCTACCTTAAGCTAATAATTCAGTGTCAGTGGACAAATTTAGCAGATATTAAACCTTAAAGACAATTTCTCAGATATGAATAGCAACAACGTTATTCATACAGCACAATTATATTATTATTATTATTATTATTATTATTATTATTATTATTATTATTATTATAATAATAAAGTTATCTAACCCCATTGCAGACGATGAAGACTCTCAAAGTAGCATTAAGGCTTGCATCTTTTATATACAATCGGCATTAGCAGTAGTAGGGAAGTCAGTTCTACATACTTGCTGCCTTTATCCCCAACGACATATGCTTGGTTCTCAGTTCTGTAATGATTGAGTAAAGCTCGGGGCCACAAGCGACCGAAAGGATTAGATAAATGGAGAAAATCCATAATATCATCGTTAATCGAACCCGCGACCTTCCGGCTTGTAGCACAACGCCTTAACCTCGACGCTACCGCGAGTCCCAGTTTTCTTGTGACACATAAATAAATGGTATGTAAATTCTACCGTTGTTGATCCTTAGAACTGAAAGACATTCATATCTGCAAATTTCCTGTCATCGAAACAATTTTCTTTTAAATTCAGTACATACGTATATGATTATGGTTTAATTACAAAAATGAAGAGGTCACGCTATAGACAGAGAAACAGGGAATTTAACAAATGCTGGTAATACTGTTTTGCCTTTCTTTTAATTCTAAGTAAAGCCTCAATTTAACCCGCTTTATATAGTGAAAATCATTGACTATACTATCTGGAAATTGTAAGATTACAAATGACTGACAGAGTATGTTGTCTACATATTTTACTACTGTATTACAGCACTGTTTAAAAGTACAAAGTGGATACAAAAACTAATTGCTTGTTCACAGTTAAGATGCCGCTATATAAAGGACTGTCAAGGTCAGGACTATTATTCGTATGGTATCTTTGCACGCTACTTAACGCGGACAACGGAATTTTCGAAAGTTTGTAGTATGCAATTGAAATGGACACGTTAAACATTTATTTTTCTTCATTGCCGCTTTTGTAATTGCACTTATACCTCTTCGATCATCTTAAATTACATACATGTTCACATGAACTTTTCCTCTCATAATAATTGATATTATTACCTCACAAAATACTAACAGTCTGTTCTGAATCACATCCCATTTGTCGGAGAATATAACTTCGGATTATCTTCATAACTAACCTGTGCCACCAAATAATGTCACATGATTCTCAAAATACAAATCATGGTCCTTATATTGAGTTACGTGTGTTTCTTCTTCTCCATTATTTCTTACAGTTCTTGATTCACTCCAAGCACAATTTGCTTCACCTCTGAATTTGACCAAGATGCCTGAAAAATAAAATTTCAAAGATTGTGTATACTCCAGAATATAATATCAGACAGTGAAAGTTATCAATACAGATTACAATGGCGTATCAATATGTGAGTAACTTAAATCTGTACCCATTGAACAATATATATCTTCGATCACATAAAAGTTTCCATAAGGTCGGTTTGCACATGGGGTACTGTGCGGTAACTCTACGGAGACTGTGTCGTGTTGTCAGTTTTCGCATGAGGGGCTGTGTGGCGACTGTATGTGGACAGTTTTTCTCATATTTTGCAATTTACATAAGCTTCTACTTCTTGGCTAATTGTAATCATGGATACATCGAGGAAGACATCATAGCTTGTGCGTCCTTCCTTGTGTTACAGAAGCGAGAGAACGGAATGGAATTAACTATTGTGAATGCTCACATTTAAATACATTTATTTTTACATTATTTCCGTTGTCGTTCTCGTTTCCGTTCCTGGTTATTGTGAACCAGCCTTTATTTCTAATACAGTTATCACTTAACCAAGTGAAAGAAATCTGCAAATATTTTAAATAAGATCATGTTAATTTTGAAACTTCTCCCCTGATACCAAATTAGTAAACAAATGACTTTCCGCTTGTCTAATGGTAGGTTATATCGCTATGGGAGATAGAGGAAACAGGGCTCGTAAATTGCTTTCTTTTCCTTGTCAAAACTTTTTTTGCTTGATTTAAATCCCTCTCAAAACAAATTGTTGGATCAATGACGAGGGTTTTTTTGTCGCGCTTGTTTATAGTAATTATCACCTCTCCTAAAAGTTCATCTGAAGACTCACAATGTACCTCTCCGTAGACTTTCATCCTGAGGATGATGAAGTGGATGCTAACGAATGCCTCACTCTGTGGTGTCTACAATTAATCGAAAGTTCGCCTTTAGGACATGAACCCAGCAGGTGTCCAAGTTTTATATCTCGCTACAGTCAGGAAAACGACAGCAGGCTGTGCTAAAACTTCTGCCCAATACTGCGCGAACTGCACATCTTCAGGGCATTGGTCCGTTCAGAAGAGGATAATTCTTTTCTGTTTCTGACCTAGGAGTTCGTTTTTGGAAGCTCAGAGTACGTAATCACGCCTTCGCTACGTAATGAATCAGTATATGATGGATAACTGAAATGACAGATAGTTTGACTAGAAGTACAACAAGAAACCTATTCTTTCCTACCATTACCAGTAGAGTTAAATATTAAATTCTTCCAGTCCAACTTTATCGTTACTCAATTTATTCCTGGACACGGAATATTCAACCCGCATTTGTCACGAATCATCCAAACAGGGTAAAGTAAACATGTGATGAACATCAAACGGTTCCCTATTTGCTATTCAACTGTCCCCTGTGAAAAAACACGCGATTTTTTTTATTTCTATGTTAAGATTAATCGCGTAAGAATTTTGCTACTCTTTCAATGCCTAACAAAAAATCCGACGTCACAAGTAAAAAAAAGTGGTAAAATTAATAGACAACATGAAAGGATGACGTTAAGCAACAAGTAGTAGCACTCTCTTGAAATAATAGTGCACAGAGAACAATTGTATGTACAAAAAGAAGAGTTTAGAGAAGAGTATAAAGGAAATACTGGTAATTATTTGTAACAACTTACTGCGCATATATTTTGGTTGGTTAAGCTGCACTACAAGTCTTCCAGTTACAGTTTCTCCAATGAAGAAAGATGCTTGAGGATTGTCAAATATAATTTTGAAATCTTGAAGCACCATTTTGGATAATTTGTTTCAATGTACCATTTGCTAAACGGCTGCTATCTTCCTGTTAAAACAGATTCAGACATCATAAGGAAACGATAATAAAAACAAGTATGAAATAGCATTGAGAAGTTTTACTCCTTAAGAGATCTTTCAACAAAAAAAAAACGAAATATAAGAATTAATATCGTAAATTGGTAAAAATAATACACGTGCAATCAGTAGTAATAATATCAAGTAGACGTTTGGTATTAACCTTTTGAGGCACAGTGACTTCAATTGAATCATTCTTTACCACAAGTAGTTCTGATATTCTTTCTAGGTAAAAGTCTGAATTGTTTCAATGTCGTGAAATTGTGGCACAGTGGCGTCAAATGAAATTACCTCTCAATTTGTATGCAAATTTATGAAAATACAAATTGTTTGCAAATTTAATCTCTATTTTATGTAAGTTACTTGACAAATTGATCCAACTCAGATTTATTATTAAGAGTTCTGTGCCCCAAAGAGTGATCATTATTAGCATGTGCAAATGTATTATATTACTGGGATAAAACACGTCATATAGATCAAGAAGAAACACTTAAATTGATGCAAACGACTAGTAGAAGATGAACAAGAAAAAAGGCGATGGATAACACGAGAAAAAGGAGAACAAAAAGGACAACGAAAAGAACACAAAACTAAAACAAGCAGGATCAGGAGGGGAATGAAAACGAGGTCAAGAAAACAGCAACGAGGACCGAGAAAAAGAACAAGAATAAGAACATGGATGAAGAGAACGAGGGCAAGAACGAGAACCAGAACAAGCAGGGTGAGAATGAGGACAAGCAAAACGAGAGCGAGAACGAGGACAAACAGGACGAGAGCGAGAAGAGGTCAAACAGGACGAGAGTGAGAATGAGGACAAGCAGGAGGAGAGCGAGAATGAGAGCATGGATCACGAGAACGAGAACCGAAAAAAAACAGGACGAGAACGAGGACAAGCTGGACGAGAGCGAGAATGAGAGCATGGATCACGAGAACGAGAACCGAAAAAAAACAGGACGAGAATGAGGACAAGCTGGACGAGAGCGAGAATGAGAGCATGAATTACGAGAACGAGAACCGAAAAAACAGGACGAGAACGAGGACAAGCTGGACGAGAACAAGAACGAAGACAAGCAGGACGAGAACGAGAATGAGAGCATGGATCACGAGAACGAGAACCGAAAAAACAGGACGAGAACGAGGACAAGCTGGACGAGAGCGAGAGTGAGAGCATGGATCACGAGAACGAGAACCGAAAAAACAGGACGAGAACGAGGACAAGTAGGACGAGAGCGAGAATGAGAGCATGAATTACGAGAACGAGAACCGAAAAAACAGGACGAGAACGAGGACAAGTAGGACGAGAGCGAGAATGAGAGCATGAATTACGAGAACGAGAACCGAAAAAAACAGGACGAGAACGAGGACAAGCTGGACGAGAGCGAGAGTGAGAGCATGGATCACGAGAACGAGAACCGAAAAAACAGGACGAGAACGAGGACAAGTAGGACGAGAGTGAGAATGAGAGCATGAATTACGAGAACGAAAACCGAAAAAAAACAGGACGAGAGCGAGAACCAGAGCATGAATTACGATAACGAGAACCGAAAAAAAATAGGACGAGAAGAGGACAAACAGGACGAGAACGAGGACAAGTAGGACGAGAGCGAGAATGAGAACATGGATCACGAGAACGAGAACCGAAAAAAACAGTACGAGAACGAGGACAAGTAGGACGAGAGCGAGAATGAGAGCATGAATTACGAGAACGAGGATAAGGACGAGAGCGAGAATGAGAGCATGAATTACGAGAACGAGGACAAGTAGGACGAGAGCAAGAATGAGAGCATGAATTACGAGAACGAGAGTGAGAGCATGGATCACGAGAACGAGAACCGAAAAAAACAGGACGAGAACGAGGACAAGTAGGACGAGAGCGAGAATGAGAGCATGAATTACGAGAACGAAAACCGAAAAAAACAGGACGAGAACGAGGATAAGCAGGACGAGAGCGAGAATGAGAGCATGAATTACGATAACGAGAACCGAAAAAAATAGGACGAGAAGAGGACAAACAGGACGAGAGCGAGAACGAGGACAAGCAGGACGAGAGCGAGAATGAGCGCATGGATCACGAGAACGAGAACCGAAAAAAACAGTGCGAGAACGAGGACAAGCTGGACGAGAGCGAGAATGAGAGCATGGATCACGAGAACGAGAACCGAAAAAAGACAGGACGAGGACAAGCTGGACGAGAGCGAGAACGAGAGTAAGAACGAGAACGAAGACAAGCAAGACGAGAACGAGAATGAGGAAAACAAGATGAGAGTGAGAACGACAAGCAGAACGAGAACAAGGACAAGCAGGAGAGGTATGCAAATAAGGTCAAGGAAATACCAAAGAGGGGGAGGGGAGAAAGACGAGGAGAATGAGAACATGGATGACGAGAAAGAGAGTAAGAACGAGAACTAGAACAGGACGAGGACAAGCACAAGCTGGAAAATAACGGAAATGAAGAGGGCGAGAGTGAGAGGGACAAGAATGAGCGGGAGAAAATGAGATACAAGAATGAGAACGAAGAAGACGAGAATGAGAGACTAGAATGAGAACGCGAATAACACTAGAACGAGAAGGAGGATTAAGGACTAACACAAGAACTAGAGCGAGAAGCATAAGAACTAATACGAGAGCAAGGGGAACAAAGAGACCAAAAGGGAACGAAAAATAAGGTGAGAACAAAACGAGAACGAGTAAAAAGTGAATGGTAAATTTATCTTATTAATGTCTTATTTCAGATTTAATTAGATGTTCCTGAGGACTGTTTCCATTATTTTTTTAATATACAATTTTATTATGAATTAGTGTCATCAATCCGAAGTGGGATACGTTTTTCCTATTCAATTTCATATTTATCTTAATGGTTAAAAAATACTTAGGGCCGTACTCATAGACATTCTGTGGGCTTCCGGTGGATGATCAGCGAACTAACGTTTTTCGTATTCATAAACCAGTGTTAGCGATATGATATAAGAATCCTGTACAAGTAACTAGTCGATAGCCGGGGCTAGTTTAGCACGCTCGTAGCGCGGTCTAGCGAAATGTCTATGAATAACACCCTTAATTTTTAATTTCTGAAGGGATGCTTACAGGCCTATTTATATCCACATTAAAAGTGAATAACACTTGTACGCTTTTTGAAAGGGCCATTACGACCCTATACAGCAGTCACTGTTGATCTTTCATACTAATCTCCAGCTAGACATGTTCTAACACCGACCGACTGTGCTTAGGCCCGCTTTGCATCCACGATCCCAGGTAATCCTAATTCTACTTGACACATTACACCAGGGTTGCCAAACAAAGAAAACGCAACCGTCGTACAAACTAATAAGCTCTGCAGTGGCTGAATGGTCAGAACTGCAGGCGATGCGGGTTCGAATCCCGGTCAGGCCTGGGATTTTCAATGTGGCGTACAAGTTCGCAGTTGGGGTTTTTCTCGAGGTTCTCCCGTTTCTCCATATTAGGTATTTACATCATTCCGTCAACATTTCTACATTTCGTCATCATTCCATAGCATTCCCCGATCTTACGCCGGCTGGCGACGTACGGACGGGTTTAGCCTAGGGACCAGTGGGGTGTCTGCTTGAAACCTGGTACGCAGGGAACCTTAGTGTAGTCAGCCGTTGTGAGTTTGGGAATGCGCCTACTGAGAGTTAGCGCAATGATCGTAAAATGTAGCAGTGCTCAGTCGTAGTGCCCTCCTCCCGAAATTCCATTCCATTCAGTACAAACTTATGAAAATGAATAAATTGTCGTACATTTCTCACCTTATTCTTTTTATGGATAGTGTGTACAAACATACTACATATTCATTCATAGTGTTTTCCCAAGAGCAGGTCTTTCACTGAAAACCCAGCATTATATATATAACATCCGCAAAAATGAGTTCAAATACGGTCTACATAATTATAATATATTATATATAATTCCATTTGAAATGTGGATATGGAGAAGGATGGAGCGTATGAAATGTATAGACAGAATAAAAAATGCAGTGTTGGAAGAAGTGGTTGAAGAAAGTATGATGCTGAAACTGATCAGGAAGAGAAAAGGGAATTGATTGAGTCACTGACTGAGAAGAAACTGTGTACTAAAGGATGCACTGGAAGGAATGATGAACGGGAGAAGAGTTCGTGGCAGAAGAAGATATCAAATGATAGACGACATTACGATATATGGATCATATGCGGAGACAAAGAGGAAGGCAGAAAATAGGAAAGATTGGAGAATGCTGGATTTGCAGTAAAATACCTGCCCTTGGGCAGAACACTATGAATGAATGAATATACAATTCTACCACTAAATTTTAATTTCAATTAAGAATATGCCTATTACCAATTCCAATCAAGAATATTACATTCACAATGACATTCAGCAGTCAAAGAACTCATCGCCCATTTCTTCATCATCAACACTGTCATCGCCATAAAGCAGGGATGTCACAGCGCCTGCATTGCGTGCTCTCAAGAACCCGCACATTTCTTCACGAGATGATTGTAGGTTACTTTATTTTGCTGACAAGTGAATCTTGTTGGATTTGTATTGCTTGCAATATGAGCACGTAATTCAGGCGTTTTGACATCCTTGCCATAAAGTACAGCGGGCACGATGACGCATGGTCAGAAAATTACTGTCATATTTAAAGTCAGCAGAAATTTTATCATAGAACGGCGCGGCGGCAGATACTCCATAATGTCAATCAGTGCAGCAACTGATAACTAAATCAAATTAACTCACCAGCATTCGACTCAAACCCGACAGTGCTACAATGTCGGAGCGTAACTTCTTAATCTCAATGCGATACTATTTATTTCGATATAACCGCGCAGTGGACTAGCGGTAGACGCAATGCATATTGCGTTAAAGTGTCAGGCAACGAATGATTTGAGAAACGGTTGGGTGGATAAAAATTTCTACAAATAAACGCTATAGTAGCTTATAAAAATGAATGGTCCCCTAAACGCCAGCAACCTGCATAAATTAGGAAAACTTTATTTTTAGAGTTAAAATTAGATGGGAAGAGAAATTCAAAGCTCTAACGGATATGGAATTATAAATGTTGAGTAGTCGGACACGATAGGAAACTATTAAAAGTAGTCAATGAAGTTAACAAAATAATTTTTAAGAGATTGAGTATAGAAATGAAAAAGTTAAAGTAAGAGTTTTAAATACAAGGGCTATACTTATTATTAGTTATTATTATTATTACTATTATTATTATTATTATTATTATTATTATTATTATTATTATTATTATTATTATTATTATTGTGAATAGAGGATACTTAAAGGTCCAATATGTACTAGTTTTTGTAATATTTGTATAGATAGTGATGGCGGATTAAGAACTGGAACACATCTAATCCGCCATGACGTGAACAAAAATTGATAAAATAAATAAATAAAATAAATATAACCGCGCCGACGTGAAACCTAGATCTCAAGATGACAAATTATGACTTTCATGGCAAGCGTAGCCACTATGAGTCATTCCACGTCAAATCGCACAAAATTATACAAATTTTGACCTTCATATTTCTGATTGCGTTTATATTTTTTTTACCAACTCTATGGGTCTCATAAACCAACAAGTGTATTTTTATTTCCACCTAAGTCCACATGTTTTTAAAATATTACATGTTAAAATTCGTTAAAAATGTCGCACAATGCAACATTTAAAGCGTCATATTTCTGACGATATTGATGTTAAAATTTTTTTGAAAAATGCATTTAAAAGTTTAAAGTACTGTCTTTTATTAAATATTTACTAACTAATTTTAATATAATTATTTCAAATATTTTTTTATAATTCAATTTTTAAAACATATACATCAATGTGAAATAGCCCTATTAAAAATCTAAAAAAATGCCTACTAGGTGCACTGAAGTATTCTTAATAATTCCAGAAAAAATCAGAATGGGATCTCCAATAGTTTAATGGAAATTTAATTACTTATGACAGAATGTGTAGCGGTCGGCGCAGCAGCAGTGGACGGGAAGCGTTAAAGCGCGCTAAGAGGTTTATCGGCGCTGGATAATTGACTGAACATTACACCCAGTACGGATCAAGTTACTCGAGAAAACACTGCTAATTTACTTATTATGATATCTTCAAATAATTGTACATTATGCTTTTCAAATGTTTCTTTTCATTCACATTTTAAATTTTCATTCGCCTACCTTCTTTCTTGAAAGAAAATTGTTTTACTAAATCTTCAGTTTTTGACAACGGAATGAAAGAATATAATTTTAATGTACCAGTTATTGGTTTTAGATTATGGTATCTGGCCTGCAAATTTTCAGTGTGGTTTTTGTGCTTATTGAATGGACAAAATATAAATGACACGTTAGAAATGTTTTTTGTGACTAATCAAACAGTTTTTTTTTTGTGTTATAGGATCTTGTATAGGCTAACTCTCGTGGCAAGTCTTTTAACAGTATCTCCAATGCCAACACATGGACCTTTACCATGCGACATTGCAAAGAAGTGTCATTCAGCACTAATTCCATAATCGTCTTCATGTAAGCAATTATTTTTAAACTTTTTTTTTTTTTTGTGAACTTGATCCATTTGAAAAGTAGATGATTTTTTTCATATCGTTGAATTCTTGCTTTAAGAAATTGATTGCTTCGGATTGAAAAAAAAGTGAAAGGGATCGGTGTCATGTTTCATGGTTTCTGAGATGACATTACTTTTGTAACGAATTTCTGTATCTCCTTTGAAATATACTACGAAAGGATTTATTTATTTATTTAATATAATTACAAATAAGAGAAATAGAAATAAAATAATACAATCAATATAAAAAAAGGAGATGCAGTAGTATTAACAAAATTTGAGACCGAATGAGCAGCGCTCGTGTTCGGTCACAGTTCAGATATAATATTAATAGGCCTATAAGAGAATATAAAATAAAATAAAGTAGGAAGTAAAATTAAAATTGTACTGTATTGTGGCTTGGCATATGTTCCAATGCACACCTTGTATTGAATCTTGTATTACAAATGAATAATTTTCAGAAAAGTCTGCAATAACTATGTAATTTTCAGGTTGTACTTTCTTTGCATTCCGTCAAAAATAAAATATGGCTGACTATTGAATGGATGATGATGCATCTTCTACATGAAAAACTTAACATGCTAGGGAGCCTTTTACTTTTGAAACTTTTCACGGGGGTATCGTTTTGTTGTATCTTTCTTTTCTTGATAGGGGATTCTATTGACATGAAACTCTTGTTTAATTCCTCAATATTACTGATTTCTAGCACTGTATCCATAGAACTGCTAGAAGAAATACTGGGATAATCACTTTCTCTGTCCGAACTTTCATTTTATTCATGTTTATTAATATCACAAGAACTACCGGCTTCACATATAATTTCACCTGACCTATGCGGAAATTGATTGATTTTTACGGAACAAATAACATATTTGCACACTCAAAGACTCCTTTAAATTGAGCTTTATCAATAAGTCGCGACTTACGCGTCTTAGTGTACTTTTCTTTTTAAAAGCGTGATTAGGAAGGTAAATGGGTTTAAACACTTGTTATATATTACGCGATCTTTACCATCACTCATGTTGTATAGAAGTCACGTCACTGCGCGAAAATCAAACCCAAACTGATTATTTTTCTCTCATGCCATCTGTTTACTGCCATAAAGTTTACTGGCTTACCCAGTCTTGCTATCATCAAACACTTGGCTATATTACAGTATGAACTGTGAAGGGCTTCCCCCTGAGCTGACAATAATAAAATAATTTTAGATAAGATATTTACTGTTCCTCAAGGTATTAATCATTTGATGATTAGTATGGCGACATCAGAAGCAACGGGAAATTTCCACAGGCAGCCTTCTAGCCTATGGCTGCAAGCAGTTCATTAGCTGGGCATCGCGAGCGCGTGCATGCCTCCGGAAAATAAATTGTTACAAATGTATGGGTGCCGATCCCATATTTATAAATGCAGTAGTTTACAGATAATACATCAGCGAACAAGTCTATATTTTTTCAGATTTTTAACTTGGCTATTTTATATAGTAATTTTGCTTTGAAAAAGAAATGATTAAAAAAATAGGCCAAATTTTAAATTTATTTGTGATAGGCCTAAAGTAATAAAAAGTGTTGTATTTCGTCTTTCAAATGCTCCAAACCGCAAATCTCAATTATATGTAGACACAATGTTCCAAGCGAGTTTATGTAACAGTGCGCGCATAATTTGCGTAACTTCAAATATTCATAACTACATAAATAATTAATAATTGTGAAAATAAAAAAATACGGGTCTCCTTATTTGATGTCTGGAATTCATGAAAAAAAATTCGACCATTTCCGAGAAGGTCGTGTTTTATTGCTGTGCGATTTGACGTGGAATGACTCCTATATCGATTTTAAAAGCATCCCCTCCCCTTAAATAGGTAGATAATACTATATATTAGGTAGACAATATAGCCCTACTGTATTAGTACCTTTTGTGCCCATTGAGATCGTATCTTCCTACTAGTATACATATTTTTTTTATTTCTCTCATTCTTTCTGCATTGTGCTTTTTGTATTTGTATTAGGTCTCGCAAGTACGGATTACCGACGGAAGGAATGCGAATCAAACACTGCGATAAGGAAGAGCGGGTGCTAGGAAAGGTCACGAGATAAGTTGAATGATATTCAAGAGTACAGTCGGAAGAGAAACGACATCGATAGAATCAGTCTTGCGTTGTAATAGTTACATTACGACTTTAGTTTGTTCCATTGCATGTGAATACGTGTCTTGTATCGCATGTTATTATTAGTTCATTCGTAAACATATATTGCGCGTTTAATTAGCTTCGAATTTTTCTCTTGCTACGTTCTTTATTTCTACAGCGATGTCCTCATATGTTCATCTTCTTGGAAGAGACAGTACTTCCATCGGCTCGCACTTCTCCCTCGGCGTGCCTACATACACATGTCAAAACAGACAGCAACGCCACCATTGCTTTTCGGTAATCGTTTCTTGCTATATCTGTAATTTTATTTCTATTTATTTGCTTCTTCTCTCTGCACTTGTTTCTTGTATATGTCTATTTGTATTCTGGTGGTGTGGTAGAGAAGGCTTGATGACCTTAACTCCGCCAGATTAAATAAATAAATAAATAAATAAATAAATAAATAAATAAATAAAAGCATGTCCGTTTCATATTAGCGAACGATATAATGAATAGGAAACTTCACTAAAAGGGACGAATTAACCGTTAATTTTATTTTAATTATAGACCTACATTATAAGTTCCAAAATAATTTTGTCCTTTCAGTAAAACAGTCGCATAAAATTTCGTACGACACCAGAGTTCGGACATATCTCGTACAGTTAGTCAGAAAAGTCGTACGTATGGCAACCCTGCATTATTAGACAGATATACTGTATATAACGTTATACTACTTGATCTCTCAAAACATAAGAGTCAGCATGTGTGTGATCTGTGATGCCGGCTGTCCAACCAAGACAAAACATTTCATTATCAAGGGATAAACACTCACGCCTAAGACAAGAAAGCTGAGCCTTTGCTGTTTCATAAGTAGAGTCCGGCGCAACTGTGTGCACTGCCTCCTTAACTGTACTTCTAATTCAACTATCTGAAAGAAAGTTATTCTCACATCTCTGTAGCTTGGGTGTCAGTTAATTTTCGAACTTCATAAAACTAAAATGCGGTATGTAAAATAACTTACATCGTTGCCAAACATACGTTACACTGTTTTCAACCAAAACAAAAGCATGCAAAATCTGATTGCAACTTAGTCGATGCTGCTGCTGTTCACTCTAGCAGCGACACGACAAAAAGTGCTCAGGAGACAGGAAGTGCAAGTCAAGGTCGTCTCTGCGTAGGCGGAACGCATTCCCAGGCTCAATCTGTAAAGACTGGCATTTTATAGACCTAACTGCAGGACGACACTCGTTGATGCACATCGTTCAACATTGTGGAAACTATGAACTAAGAACGGTGTCGGAACAGGGGCGGCGCCTGTAGTGAGGCATTGGTGGGCCAGAGTCCACCCAAAATTAAATAATTTCAGTCCACCCTTAAGCCCCCCCTCCAACATAAAAAGAATATCATATGAATAATAGTAGCCTAACTGTTTAAAATAGTGTGTAATAATGAACTTTCCAAGAGCAAACCTTCATTTTTTTTTTTCATTTTTATGTATTTATTTTGCTAATAATTTTTGTAATACGTATAAAATATAATATAAACAGATAAAACTTTAGCACACCTCTGAAAGAGTAGAACTCGTGCTTAGGGGCGGATTCCTGAATTTAAATTAAGAAGTATATAATATAATTTGTCTGATGTCTACTACACAATAAGAATATATAAATTTAAATTTACAATTTTTCATTATTAAAGGAAATATTTGATTTAATCCAATACAAAGAATGTATGGTCAGATTAGATTATATATGTTATAGGCCTACTAGTATGGAAAAATAATATTCCGCGTTTTGCTGTAAATGCAATTTTTTAACCGACAGCACACTTGTCCCTACATTCACGAGAACAGGGTATAATAATACATCTTAATTATAAAACTTTTAACACTATATCACTTCGGAATATGTATTATGTCTTTCTCGTGTTAAATTTTACTGTACCTTGTTAACATGTTTCGGCCTTCTATTGGCCTTTTTCAGAATTGGTTGTTGTTGTTCGTCTTGGCACCTTTTGTTTTGTTTCCTGTGTGGGTGTGTTTGTGTAGTGTAATGTGGAGTCAAACACACAACTCAATTTCAGAACACACACACTCTTTGACTCCACATTATACTACACAAACACACTCCCATAGGAAACAAAACAAAGGGCGCCAAGACCAACAACAACCAGTTCTGAAGAAGGTCAATAGCAGGCCGAAACATGTTAACCAGGTACAGTAAAATTTAACACGAGAAAGACATATAATACATATTTCGAAGTATAATAATAATTGGAAAAAAAGCTTTGGACAAGGATTCGTGATTTCTGGACACATAACAGCAGTAGACACATAAAACTGCCCAGTTATCATAGGAATCATTCAAAGCTACGGAAAAAAAATGCGAGGGGGAGCTTCATTATCTGCCATCATTGTGACACCTATGCAGCTCAAGTGGAAGAAAATGGACGATATTTGGCACTGATAGTTGAGGCTTTACGTTACATAGCATTACAAGGTATAGATGAATCTAAAAGCAGCAGTAATAGGAGGATTTTATTGAACTTTTGGAATTTAAAGAGAACTTAGATCCTCTGCTGAAAGCAAGAATAGAAGATGAAAGTCAAAACGCCAAGTATATATGCAACACCGTACAAAATGAAATATTTAATATAATTTATTGCTAAACTTAGTCTACCATTGGCTATTAGCTATTTTCAAGCGGTCAACCAGATCGGCAGTAGTATTTTGTATGTATGTATTTATTCACACTGCAATGGGTATATACCCGGTGGCAGTGGTAACTAATTACACTCAATAATGACAATAATAAACTTATTAATTAAAATACAGTTAATAATAATACCAATAATTAATACAAATAATTAATACTAACAATAATTTATAATAATAATAATAATAATAATAATAATAATAATAATAATAATAATAATAATAATAATAGGGAATATCCTAAATTAAATGAAACACGATCACTTAAAATAACATTTAAAATAAATCTAATTTGTATCTTAAGTCTAAGTTCGAACTAAAACCCACGAGTATGATATGTTCATATCTGCACAAGTACCTTTCAGCACTACACTCATTTCGCTGTCAACTCACTGACTGCACTAGAACTACGACACGTTTCATTGATTCTATCCTGATTTCACTAACACTTCAAAAACATTTCACTGTTCAAATACTTTGCACTGCCACTATAAACTATAAAGCTTCCCTGACAGGAACACGTTTCACTGATACAACACACTTCACTGACACAGCACACTTCACTGACACAACATAATTCTTCACTGATACAACACTTCAATAACAAAATATCATTTACATCCTTTACATACTGTGTATAATTACCGTCTATTAGTAAAGTCCTTAAGCATATTTTTAAATACGTTTTTGGTTGTTGGTAAAGCCTTTAGTAAGTCTGCGGGTAAAGCATTCCAGTCCCTGATAGTACGATTGAGAAAAGAAAACTTTCCAGTGTCCGTCCTCTGTCTTCTTTCCCTCAATTTATATGAGTGGTCGTCCCTTGAAGAGTAATTTGTCGGTTGCAACCTATTTTTTATTTCTCTCCAGGCAGGCTCACCTCTGTATGTTTTGAACAGTGCGCATAATCGAATTCGCGTTCTCCTGTCCTTGAGTGTGTCCCATTTTAATGGTGAATTTTTCCGACAACACTTGAGAGCCCGTTTTTTAATCTTTTCCAGTGTCTTAATATGTTCTAATCTGTAAGGATCTCAACATGCAGCACCATATTCCATTACTGGACGTACTAGTGATTTATATGCAATCTCTTTGGATTTATCAGAGCCTTTTCTTAGTACCCTCATCACAAAGTGAAACGCTCTCCATGCTTTTCCCGCTGTGTCTGTAACGTGTTCCCCCCAGCCGAGATCGCTGCTAAATGTTATTCCGAGGTATTTACATTTGTTAACTTCCGGAATGGTTTCACCCCCTAACGTATACGATGCGACTATTTTATTTCTTTTCCTTGTAAAGCTGATGGCTTTTAGCAGTTACGCCTACGTTTTACTTCCAATAATGAAGTATTCCTGAAACCTTCACTATGATAGGCTATATAGAGGAACATATACTTGCTCCAGTATACATTTATCTGATCCAAAGCCTCCAATGCTACAAAAACAGTAATATACACGGTACTGTAGGTCGCTTGGTGGTGCAGTAGGCGTATAATAGTACAATATGATTGAAACTGTTACGTCTCCGTGTGAATATTTATCTATATGTAATGTGCATTTTTCACTTACATTGTTCCCCCTCTTCTATTTTTCGGTGCGCCCACCCCAGAGACCCTGTCCCCCGAATTTGAAAGTTCTGGGGCCGCCACTGTGTCGGAATATTTTGTGGATCCAAAACTGTGCGAGATGTTAGAGTAGACCAGGGGTCGTCAGCACAGAGCACCCTGGGGCTAGCGTCTCTTACCCGCAAAGAACACAGTGCACCATGGTGCACTCGTAGCTGCTAGCGGGTATGCTCTCTATCTCTTCCTGCTGCACGACGGGGCATACGGGACGGCTTCGCTTACTGTACCCTTGGCACTTTTCAGCGAGTGCTGACGATCACTGGAGTAGAGTGTTAGAATCTTCGTTGTGCCGTTTCACTTCAATTTAAATGCCATTTTTTTTTCTGTTATCTAACGACGCTCTATAAACTACTAGTTATTTATCGTCAATGGAATTGTTGATAGCGAGATGGTATTTGGCGAGATAAGGCCGAGGATTCGCCATGTGATTACCTGACATTCCCTTTACAGTCGGAAACACTCAACCAGGTAATCGGCTAAAGCAGGAATATAACTCATGCCAGAGCGCAGCTACGGATCGACATGCAAACGCGTTACCGCCTGAACTACGCTGGTGTCTTATTTAACGACGCTGTATCAAGTAGTACGGGGTTGTCTATCGTTGATGAAATTGGTGATAGATTGTATTCTGGCGGATGAGTTCGCGAATTCGTCATGGTTTTAGCTGGCATTCACCTTTCATTTGAAAAAACCGAATGCCTGCGCGCATACGGATTTCGCTTGCTTCCTCCAGAGTTCTAGACGAGTCATTCTCAACCGGGGGGCCGCCGCTTCCTAGGGTCCGCAGAACAGTTAATAGGGAGCCGCGAACAAAATAATATAATAATACATTTTAAAAGTTGTTCTATGAAAATTTAAATAACTTATACGATTATTTTGCATTAAATAAATATTTTTCTTTTTAAATTGACACATAATTTCATATTGTTCTGTTCTACATTCTGATCCAGCCTTTCTAAGCCTCCTGGATAAGATTCCCCTTGTCCTCACATTATTTTGGTGCGGCCCCCTCCCTGTCCTTAAGTGCAGAATGTAGAACATAGTAGCGAGAAATATGGTTCATCTTAAAAACATTACAAGATCTAAATGCATTAAGATTAGGTGATTAGGATATTGTTAATAAACATAGGCCTAGAGTAACTTGTATTTTAAATAATTTTTAATCATGCAAATAATTAAACAATATTATATTAAATTTAAAAATGTTATTATTATTACTATTATTATTATTATTATTATTATTATTATTATTATTATTATTATTATTATTATTATTTTGTTCGCGGTGAAAATTTGGTCTTTTTTTTTTCTTTCGAGCAAAAAGCCCACCATCATAAAATTACGTCCCGAACAACAAATAATATATGCTCTGTCCGGAAACATGAGTGGTTTTATTGCGTAATTTGCACGTTCTTATTCTGATTATGCAAAATAATCTAACATAGGTTATTTGAGAAATATAGGCTATCCTAATTTTAATTCAAAATACTGTTACATTTTTTGACGACAACATAAGGCACAAAAACCAACTTCCAAAAATAATTTAAAACCTGCATTTGGGTAATGTTACGAGTATTGACAATCTGTTGAAACACGGACATAACACAGCTCATTGTCATCAACTCCTCAGTTAAACCTAAACATCAGAATATAAACAAGTTCTTGACTATCCATCACTTGCAAGAATTTGACTAATTAAACGAGTAACAATGTAAACTAGTACATTATGTGAAGGTTTCGGTTCGAATCTCTGGTTTTGCTCCCCCCTCCCCCCGTCGTTTTTACTCTATTATTTTCCACTGTACAGTATTTTTTCGTATCATTGTAAGCATTATAACAATATTCATTCAATGAATTTCACGTTTGTCATCCAGAATGTTTCAGAATGCAATGTACAAAGTGTGAAGGGTAGCTGAGGAGCCAAGGCAAACATTTTTTGTCATACCTTACAAGGGTCGGCAACTCACCATTATTCCACTACGCGATGATCAAATCGTATTAGTAAAATATGATAGGAGAAGCACTAGAACTTTGTTCTTTAAATTGCAAAAATGTTTAACGTGTTCTCCATTCACCTGCAAAAGTCACAGCGACGTACCATACATATCTTACTCTTTCCAACATCCCTGAGTATCATAGATTGTTTGCGCAGCTGCCATGATTTTGTGACAATTATCCTCCTTGATGACTACCGTGGCAAAAACCAAATTTCCCATGAAAAAAGAGGCCCAAATAGGTAAGATCTGGTGATATTGGTGGCCAAGCAACCGATCCAGCACGACCATCCCAGGATCGGCAGACAGGCAAAGTCGATTATTATTAGTCTATTATTATTATTATTATTATTATTATTATTATTATTATTATTATTATTATCGAGCACAGTGGAGTAATGGTAACCATTCCCGTCTATATTCGGGAGGTCCGAGATTCGATCCCATAGGCTGTCTGTCTTAGGTTTTCCATGTTTTCCAAGTCCCTCCAGGCGAATGCTGGGATAGTATCAATGTAAGGGGCCACGACCCGACTCCTTCTCAATCCTAATTCCCCGGTTGGCGGGCAAAAGGGCTTTTTGTGATGTAAGATTTCCTTCATTAAACCAGTTTCCTAAAAGAGATTCTAAAACCAGCGACGTCAACAATAAAGAAAATCATGAAATAGCCGAAACATGTCACTTTTCGGATTTACAACAGTTGTGTAATTCTTAGAAAATTCCTCCTGTAAATTCTGCATAGAGTGATTTAAGCCCTTTTGCCCGCCCACCAGAGAATTAACCCTCCACTTTACTTATCTATCATTCGATCATCTCCCGCGATAGACCTCCCACATATCCGTCGAAGTACCACACTCGGCAAAATGTGCCTTTTATGTTACGACGGTGGCCACTGTACTGTGGTGAGAGCCTGAAAAATTATTATATTTATACCATAAGAAGTCGTGCTATATCACATTGGAATGTATTTCTTCTCATTATGTCCTATTTTGTAATATTTCGCTTGTAGACAGGTCTGCCACACACTTCTGCACGCAGTCTACGAGTACATCTTAAACCGGAAGCTGACGAGAGCGATAACGCAAGATAACTCTCAACAGTATATGATATCAATAATTGTAAACTGACCCTTATGTTTCCTAACAAGAAACAGTGGAAGGATTTAACGAGTACAAATGTTGTAACTATGAACTCCAATAATATAATGGGATCAAAGTTCAAGTTGCACGCACGCACGCACACACACACACACACACACACACACACACATTGCCTTGAGACTTTCGATTTGAGAAATTCCGGAAATCTGTAAGAAATATTGCTTCTATGAAGTGAAATTTGAGCATTGCTGAATCACTGAACATCATTATCACCACTTTCATGACTGACTCTGTTGGCCCGTACCGTGCTCACATGAGATTCATGAACCTGCACGACATTAACAAGTAAGCGCAACTCCGTGGCTTTGTTGCCAGAACAGAAGGTCATACAGACAGCACAATATGATAACACTAGCGACAAAGGATGTCTCGATTATATAGTAGAAGCACGGATCTCCTGTAAATTTGACTACGTCAGAAACTCAAATACGGTAAACCGAACAATGTGAGGAATCAAAATATGGAGATGAGAATATCGCTTATAACTAGTTAGGAAATAGTAATATGCGTTACAAGAGCGGTATGTTGAAGTTTTCATGTTCGAGGAAAAGTTTGAAAAAGCGAAACGTAGTTGAGCTTTTTTAATTTCCGAGAATTGAAAGAAAACATCCCGCTCGTGTATCGTACATTATTTTGTGCGAAGATCGTTTATTACATACCTGAAAGAGGAATTTCTAATTAGCTGCAATGAAATCTCCATCTTGGTTTCTGTTCAGTGACGGCAAATTTGCAAAACAAAAATATCTATCTTCAACATTGTTGCTTTAAAATGTTTTCTGTGTTTACTATACTCCAGCAGGCCGTGATATACGTCTGTCTTTTTTTCCCCCAGTCTATAAATGCGAACTTAAAACAAACGGTAAGGTTATGTAATGATTTAGAGTTTACTTAATTTTTGCAAATATTTAAAAACAATAATTAACAGTGCAGTTTAGGTGAAATTGCAGTTTCCAATTTATAATTATTACTATATTGAACATCTCTAAAAATAATATGTTAAAAGCCTAAAGCAGTAAAATCAATATGTCACTTAAGCGGTAAGAAGAGGGAAATTGTTGTGTGTTAGGTTGGGAATACTGAATGTGGAATTAAGAATGGCAGATACTGATCATCAGAGAACTAGATATTATGCACGAAGCTCCATTGCACGTTTTAAAGAGTTAAGTTGCGCGAGGGCGCTTGCCATTTCAACGGCAGAAGCACGGGCTCCCACCGGGAACGCGGCCTGTCAATCATGCGAGCATGATGGCGAAGACGCACCGTTTTTTTTCTTAACTTACAACACTTAACCGGTTCTACGAACTGAGACAAATTCAACAAGCGGTTCGGGCGAACCGGCTGAATGATATCACTGATTAAATTCATCACATCCTTACAGGGCTTTAACATAAAACATTCATTGCTTTAATAGTACATTATGCAACGAGCCTATAATGGTAGTAATTAAGACGCGAGTATGTTTGTTTATGAAAAGAGTGCAAGCGAGTTTCATAATTTTCATACAAACGTCTTAATTACCATTATAGGCAAGTTTCATACGACTTTTTATGCTCGACCATATTTCTAACTTTAAATTATTCATAAGTATTCATGTTATGGTTATGTAAGTGAAGAGCGGAACTGACCTGAATTGTGAGATGTGCGCAGACGCGAAAGTATTGATTTTTTCCGAGGCACGAACGTGATTGACCTTGATAGTAACATGAAGATTAGTCTTGATATAACCTGGAAATTGATTTAGAATTGAAAAACGAGCTGACAAATTGAATTTATTTGAATATCATTTACAATTAACGCTAATTATTATAGCAACAGAACATAACCTTCTGCGATAGTATTGGATTTCCAGCCTCCGTGACTTTTCGCTAATTGTCTTTCGATTGCATATCCGAGAATAATCGATACTTGCGGTTTCATAATGGTACAATGGTGATTTCTCATTGGCTGAACAACTGAATTATAATGAATAGGTGTACTTTAATGAGGTGCATTAAAGGGCTACTACCAGGTGTATAATTACTACATTTCAGCATGGTCGAGCATAAAATTTTATAAAGGACGAATCTCGTATTTCGATGGGACGTCATATTTATTTACCAACTTTAACACGGATTGTTATTGTTTATTAATTTCGTTTTACATACGTTTTCTGTCTGCAGTAAAATTCTTAGCGCGGAAATAAAAAAAAAAGTCCTTATGTTCTTGTGAAAATCTGGCGTTACTTTGAGCGTTTGCTTATTGACAAAACAAAACTTTGGCTCTTGCTCAGGGATTGGTATACCCAGATATTTGTTACAAGATACAAAGATACAGCTACTTACTAAAGAACTTGAGGTTATCATGTAATAGGTCCAAGTGAATACTACAACGAGGTTTCCTATAGCATGCGGCACTGAATTTTTTTTTTTTTACGACAAAGTAGAAAAATTGACTAATTTTCAGAAGGAAAATAGTTTGGAATGTGAAGAATTCATATAGAATGTCAATTGATTTGAAAACTTATTTGAAAATGGCTAAAACGTGAAAAGAATTGATCGGTGTAGGTAAGCTAGAAGCAATGTTGTCAATTCGATTCTTAAAAACCCGCTAAGAAACGGTGCAGAAACCGCTAAATTGCTATATTGTCAATGTAAAATAAGATTATTTTACTACTGTGAGTGTTAAACCGTTAAATCCCTATACGAGCAATACAAATTTCATAAATTTTACCCGATAAACTAACCTAGCGGGAAAATCGCTGAACTGGCAACACTCGAGTCTAAAAGTGATTATTTAATATGTGAAATAAAGAGGTATAACACTTCATAATGAACGCGAAACTCACATTTCACTGCACTTTCTATACGCAAAGCATACCAAAAGCCTCTAATCTAACCTAACCTGTCGCAGATTCGTATATGAAAACGCATACCAGAAGCCTAAATTAACCTAACCTGTCACAGATTGGCTAAACTAGCTCTGAGTTTGTTTCTCGAACTTCGCTTCTACACCTCCAGCTGTCTCCTCGGTAATACCAACTTAACTTTGGCGACTTTACAAAATTTTCACGCTAATGTATACCCACGCTATGCCTTGCATATACGAATGTGCCTTCATATACGAATCTGCGGCCGTTGAGGTTAGGTTAGTTTAGGCTTTTGTTATGCCATGCATATGGATTTTCGAGCGCTGGGCGAAGGCCGGTGATTTTTTGTTGTTTGATGTTGTCAGTACTGGTGAAGCGTAGGTGGTTAGTACTAGTGAAGGGTAATTGTGGATCTTCCTTTCAGAAATCATTGGAACAAATCAGCTCTAGTTTCACCCACAGATTCGTAGGTCTATATACAAAGCATACGAAAAGCCTAAACTAACCTAATCTATTACAGATTCCCGCATAGAAAAATGCAAGTCAAAAGTTTCAGTGCCACGTGCTATAAAAAGCCTCGTAACGATAATCGATTAATTAAAATAGACGATAAAATAACAGTGAATGAAATGTCAGTGATATTCATTCCGTATAGTAACAGAACCTCTTACGCTAGTCAGTCATTTGTTTTACTGACTCCTTTATCGCGCTGCCACAACAGTATGTGGGTATGGCCATAGGCATAATATATACTACGTCCTTTGAAAATAGTTTGTGGTACGGTATTTCCTATCACAATGCATTGTAGACACAGTATTATCAACACTTACCTTGCAGCTTGGTTTATCTCGTCGTATCAACACTATTGTACTTCGCGACGGCAATGTGTAGACTGAAGAGTGCAGACAGATTACAGTGGTGCAAGAGTTCGGGTAATCCCTGTTCAGTGTACTCGAGGCCACACCCAAGCGTGAAGAACTAAAGCACAACAACGTAACTTTTCGATGTTCTTAACGTGTCACTTTCATTTAGCACACTTTATAGAAATATGGAGTAAAAATATGTCTCTCTATTGGTACAATTTCAGAATTGTCTCCTATGGTTTCCTTATTTCACATACGCTCTATTTCTTCCTGCATGTTGGCAGCTCTGGAAGCGGGAAGACAGCGATTCAAATGTTGTAAATTTCCTCCTTTTATATAAAAAAGAATATTTTATAATGAATTAGATTATATTATAAATATGGTGAAGTAAAATGATAATCTTGTACCATATCAATCAAAGATTCGTCCTTACTGCCAATACAGTAACACGAAATACAGCACAACTGCCAACTTCTAGTATGCTTGGCAACATCGGCCAACACTCGCTCTGCTACGGAGAGGAAACGAGTGAGTCAGGGCCAGAGGAATGAAAACAAACAAAATTTCTTGAGCTTCTATGCGCTTGATTGTTTTTTCTGATCGTAAATGATCGTACTGATCAAGAACGTGACTGCATAATGAATTTTATTCTTCATTGCTTTGTTTCGAAACTTGACCAAATAATTAGGCCTACAGATAAACTTTTTCCTGTTGCAAACAGACCTACTTCATCCAATGCATTTACTTCTATTATCTTCAAAGTGATTCTGAGCTAATTCAGCATCCGGTAATTTACTATAGCAAATATTTAGACATACTGAAAATTAATATTGCAAACACAGTAACATCGTATGCATTGTAAGGCAGAATTACTATGCTGTATGTTAGGTTACATTACACATTTACCAAGTTCTAAAGGAAATAGCGAAATACAAGGCCTTGGGGACGCAGTTGGCTAGTAGGTAAAACCCTAGATCATATATATAGTATATATGATCTAGGGTAAAACGCACGAATCGGAAGAATACCCGATCAACTCCGGAGAGAACTGAAAGCCTTTTCCACAAAAGTAACAAGGAAATTTGCTTATAATACAAATCATAAAAATGTTATTCCTCAAGAACTTATTGCACAGTATTATTATGTCTGCTGTAGCCTACTTTTTCTTTCATAGCGGTAATTGCTTAGTTTTAAGTGGTACCCCTGATCAGTGATTAGTGATCACATACCGTACTGTATATGATCAGAGGTGGCGTTTGCGTTATTACTTCAGTAAAAATTATTTTATTATTAGAATATTAGATAACTTCCTTATATCTTACACAGATTTTCTTACAAATGAAAGTAAGATACTTCTAAACGCTACACATACTTTATAGAGCATATTACCTCCACTTGTTTCAAATACCCATCACGATCAGGGCTTAAATATGGAATACAGTAGCAGTAGTGAAGTAAGGGTGAAGTTAATCAGATTTGTCTAGGAAAAGAATAACGGTTCTATTTTTAATAGAATTACGTAGTATCAAAACCTTTACTTGATGTGAATTTATTATTGGTTTCAACATCCCGCAAACAGAAGCAAAGCTGTGTCAGCTAAGCATCTCTTACTAAACAAATAATGTTAGTCTACTTGCTAATAATGCAAAAAAGGTTCCATATTTTATTATACGGGCCTAACGTCACCGGCCCTGTGAAGAATGCGAAAGGAATGCATCAGGTGTTACCACAATATATATTAGACTGTGGTGTTACTCCAAAGTTACTGGAAACTACTCCCCTATTCGCCAGCTTCCGAACTGATAACCTCTACAGAACAAGCTTCATAAAACATAAACGAATCACTATATTTGTATTAATCCTTGCGATAGTTGAATGGTCAGACCTATAGCCTGTTAACACCTCTTATCAGTTTCACTACATCCCCACTCCCAACTTCCCTTGTGATATGGCCAGGGCCGATGAGGTGAGTCCCGTACTGTATTAATACTTAGTACTTCGTATTTGCGTGGGATAGGTCCTGCTTTAGGGTCTTCACAGAACCCTATCAAATAAAAATTGCGAGTCTCTTCCAATATTGGTTTTCCAGCAATCCAACGAAACATCAATTTTTAAAAGTTCGTGAAAGATTTAATTTTTTTATATTGATTACTGTGTTAAATTTCAGTTACTTTCATTTCAAGGTTTGATTTTGTCTATTTATTATAAATGTGGTCATCAGGCCTATTCTCTTAACGGATCAGATTTGTTTAATTCCGAAGTCGATACGCTATATTCTTTTCATGGGAAAAGGGACCGAAATGTGTAGGGATTACGATGTAGTCTAAAGTCTTAATTTTATGTAGTAAGTTTAGATATATTTTAAATTTCTAATTGAATTATTATTATTATTATTATTATTATTATTATTATTATTATTATTATTATTATTATTATTATTATTATTATTATCATTCATTCATTCAGTCCACACCTGTGGAGTAACGGTCAGCGCGTCTGGCCGCGAAACCAGGTGGCCCAGGTTCGAATCCGGGGTTTTCCTTCAACCCAATACGAGCAAATGCTGGGTAACTTTCGGTGCTGGACCCCGGACTCATTTCACCGGCATTATCACCTTCATATCATTCAGACGCTAAATAACCTAGATGTTGATACAGCGTCGTAAAATAACCCAATAAAAATTCATTCATTCATTAATTCATTAATTAATTAATTAATTAATTAATTCATTCATTCATTCATTCATTTCTACCCGAGGGCAGGTCTTTCACTGCAAACCCAGTATTCTCCAGTCTTTCCTATTTTATGCCTTCCTCTTAATCTCCGCACATGATCCATATATGGTATCTTAATGTCGTCTATTATTATTATTATTATTATTATTATTATTATTATTCATTTTATATATTATTTAAGATATTGATGAGATTTGTCGCTGTTTTATGCCTATTAGGGAGCCAACAAAGTGTTTTTGGTTGGTTATTTAAAGAAGCTGTATCAAGTACTAGATTACTACGAGTATTAGCGTCGATGGTATGTGCTGAGATGAGGAAATTTTACCTGCCTTACAGTTGGTGGGAAAACCTCGGGAAAACCCCAACCAGGTAATCAGCGCAAGCGAACAAGATGTTGATTCGGCCCTGTTCTATTCCCATAACAATAATTTCAATGGCGTGTGGCACAAGGAAGAAGGGTACCCATTTTCATAATGTTCTGCTTACTCTAATGGCCCCCATTATTAATACTGGTGCCACCATAGGTCTTTACGGAGTTGATAACTACCGGTACTGATACTGTATAACCATAACGAATATTCGGCATGGTGTAACTTACCCATTGCTCGGAATGGATGTTTTCACGAACCGGAACGCTGTTTTTGTGTCTGTGTGTATGTGTGCGTGCGTGGACACTGACCTGTTGGGAATTTATGAATGACCAGTGAAATGACGCCGAGTATTACAAAGAGAAATGTTCATCCCTTTTATCATATTTAGCCTACACAGACGGAAACCATGAACGGTAGTCATTTCATTCAGCCGAATATATAGGCCTAACAAGCACACATCGTTAATAATTTACTTCGCTGGATGTATTATTACTAGCGAAAAAAGAGGAGATTTACGCCCCTACATCAGGACTGCAATATTTGTTTCACAAAGTAGGCCTATTTGAAATGGATACTCAGGTCGCATTTAAACAATATTATGAAATTCGACTCGCTGCCTAGCAGTGGCCTATGACATTTGATCATTAGCTCGATATAGTGCTAGACTAAAGCAGTCATGTCAATTGATGCCCATAGGCGTAAGCGCGCGCTTTAGAACCCAGGAGAGTCTGAGCGCTTTACAGCGGAAAGGAAAGAGACAAACGAAAGAGGTAGTATATGCCGCTTGATCGAGCTATATATATATATATATATATAGGGATGGCCAGCAATGATTCAATAGATAAAGGGAAGAGAACTTATTAAAACTGTATCCATATTAACTTTTAGATTTGTCTGAGAAGTATTGCATTATAAGAATATAAGTTTTAATTTCAATGCTCCTTTTTCACAAGTTTGTTTTTTTATTCAAAAGGAATATTTTCTTAACTTTTTTTTATAGAAAAGTCAAATTTTCAGATATAGGTCTATTTATTTAGTAGCCTTACAGGTAGGCTACTGAAACAATGTTTCCGTATATCAAATATACCGTCAATACGTATTAGCCTACTGAAGATAGTGTATTACAAATTTTGAAAATATTCGCATGGAAAATGTTTGTAAGGAAATGAATTAACAAAGCAACTATTTTACATCATAAACAAAAGATATGTGCCCATGTGTTGTAAAAGTGTCAGCTTTATAGCTTCAGGAGGTTTAGAGAAAATAATTTAATATTCAGATGATAGGAATTTGCTTACCATTATCACCTTAAAAGCATAATGCGATAAGAGTTTTATTATGGAATATTAGTTACACTTAAAACATACACAGTACCTAGGTAACTTTGCTTTGTACTATAATATTGTTTTGATTAGTTCATTGATTACTTTCATAAGGCTAAAGATACCATCAATATCAATTTCAACTTATCATACGTCATAATCAATCCCTTTTTTGGGAATATCACTTTCTTTATGAATGATGTGTTTTATCCACTTAGTACAGTGTATTGTACTACTATGGAATTTATGTGAATATTCCTTCTTAACTCTTTATTATGTTATTAAAACACAACTGCAATATTAAGAAATTGGTGTTAGTACTTTTGTTTTACAGACAATATAGATAATATCAAACAGAAAGAAGCCATATAAAAATAATGACATAAAATTTCACGTTCCGTTTGAAGTTTGTGCACAACTGTTTTCTTAATCCATCAGGCTGCTCATGTCTCCTTTCATACCTAGCGCTTGATGTCCGCACACGACGTCAAGGTCAGAAAAATGCGCTTTTCTTGACATCAGTGGGCTAAAGTGTTGCTAAAATGCTAAGGCCGACCCTTTCGATTTCATTCACCCCACGCTATTATTCAGAACCTCCAACGATATCCCAAGTCAAACATATCAAAAGTATGCCGCAAGAGTGTTACAAAATTAGCGAGAGCTTATAAGAATGCTATACGTAACACAATAAAGCGCAGACAGTGTCGTCAGTATTTTTTTAACAAAATTTAATTTACACTTAGGCCTAAAACTGAAAAATGTGTTGATATATCGTATAAGCCTATAATAAATACCAAATTAAAAGAATCCAGGAAGGACAATGGTAATTTCTTATGGAATGGAAAGATTACTGAAATTCGAGAACCGAAATGACGTTTCGGTCCACTTCCAGCCCAGCTATAGCGTAGGTTATGTTTTTATTTAACGACGCTCGCAACTGCAGAGGTTATATCAGCGTCGCCGGATGTGCCGGAATTTTGTCCCGAAGGAATTCTTTTACATGCCAGTAAATCTGCTGACATGAGCCTGTTGCATTTAAGCACACTTAAATGCCATCGACCTGGCCCGGGATCGAACCCGCAATCTTGGGCATAGAATATAGCGTAGGTCAGTGATGTCAAAGCAAGCGCATTTTTCTGACCTTGACGTCGTGCCCGAGCATCAAGCGCTACGTATGGAAGGAGGAAGAATATGTATATGAATAAGCAGCCTGTTGGATTAAGAAAACAGTGGTGCAGAAACTTCAAACTGAACGTGAAATTTTATATCGCTGTTTTATATGGCTTCATTCTGTTTTATATTTCATTTATTGTCTGTAAAACAAAAGTACTAACACCAATTTCTTAATATTGCACTTGTGTTTTAAACGTTAATAACATAATAAAAAATTAAGAAGGAATATTCACATAAATTCCATAGTAGTATTATACCATACTGAGTGAATGAAACAAATTATTCATAAAGAAAGTGATATTCCAAAGAAAGAGATTGAGTATGACATGGTAAGTTGAAATTGATATTGATGATATCTTTAGCCTTATAAAAGTAATCAATAAACTAATAAAAACAATATTATAGTACAAAGCAAAGTTACCTAGGTATATATTTTAACTGTAATTAATATTAGCCTACATAACAAAACTCTTATTGCATTATGCTTTCAAGATGATAGAGATGCGCAACTTCCTATCATCAGAATATTAAATTATTTTCTCGAAATCTGCTGAAGCTATAGAGCTGACGTTTTTTACAACACATGGGCACATATCTTTTGTTTATGATGTAGCAGTAGTTCCTTTGTTAATTAATTTCCTTACAAACATTTTTCATGGAATATTTTCAAAATGTTCAATACACTATCTTCAATATTACGTATTTACGATATACCAGATTTACGAAAATATTATTTCAGTACCTGTAAGGCTACTAAATAAACATATCTGAAAATTTCACTTTTTTATTTTAAAAGTTGAGAAAATATTCCTTTCGAATAAAAAAGCAAAGTTGTGAAAGATGAGCATTAAAATTAAAACTTACATTCTTATAATGCATTTATACTTCTCAGGCAAATCTAAAAATTAACATGGATACACTTTTAATAAGTTCTCTTCCCTTTATCCATTGAATCATTGCTGGCCATCCCTGTAGGCTATATAGCTCGACCAAGCAGCATATACTACCTCTTTCATCTGTCTCTTTTTCTTTCCGTCGATCTGGTTGGCAAGTTGGTATAGCGCTGGCCTTCTATGCCCAAGGTTGCGGGTTCGATCCCGGGCCAGGTCGATGGCATTTAAGTGTGCTTAAATGCGACAGGCTCATGTCAGTAGATTTACTGGCATGTAAAAGAACTCCTGCGGGACAAAATTCCGGCACATCCGGCGACGCTGATATAACCTCTGCAGTTGCGAGCGTCGTTAAATAAAAACATAACATTTAACTTTTCTTTCCGTTGTAAAACGCTCAGGTTCTTCTGAGCTCTAAAGCGCGCGCTTGTGCCTATGGGCATCAGTTGACATGACTGGCGTAACTCTATATAAATCTTGCATGCCGCATGTGGAAGCCTGGTTCGTTAGGTCAGTGATTTTCAACAGGGAGTCTTATCCTTCCGGAGGGCCAAAGAGTAGTTAATGCGCGGTCGCGAACAAGATGATGATTATGTGATAATTTTTAAATGTTGTTTTATGAAACTTTAAACATCCGACTATTCCATGTTAGGTAAAAACATAATAAATTAAATTATTTCCGTTTTAAATTAATATTATCTAAGTTTATTCTCTCCCTTGCCTAACAAAGGAAACGTTTTCGTTATGTGTATGATTAACAATTTTTAAAATGCACTAGAAACTAGTCCATACCTACATTCATCAGCAGTATTCTAATTACCTAATAATAATCCATTTGTATAATAGTAATACTCTTAAAATAAACCAAATTTAACTTTGCTATGTTCAGTATGTTCTATATTTTACACCTAGGTCAGGGAGCCGCGCTATAGTAATACGAGGAAAAGAGGAACCTCCTTATCAAATACGTTGAGAAACAGTATTAGATTATTACTTATTTACTTATGGCAGTTACGGCTTTTAAGGAACCCGGAGGTTCATTGCCGCCCTCACATAAGCCAGCCATACGTCCTTATCCTGAGCAAGATTAATCCAGTCCCTACCATCATATCCCACCTCCCTCAAATCAATTTTAATATTATCCTCTCATCTACGTCTCGGCATCCCCAAAGGTCTTACTCCCTCCGGCCTTCCAACTAACACTCTATATGCATTTCTGGATTCGCCCATACGTGCCACATGCCCTGCCCATCTCAAAAGTCAGGATTTAATGTTCCTAATTATGTCAGGTGAAGAATACAATGCGTGCAGTTCTACGTTGTGTAACTTTCTCCATTCTCCTGTAACTTCATCCCTCTTAGCCCCAAATATTTTCCTAAGAACCTTATTCTCAAACACCCGTAACCTCTGTTCCTCTCTCAAAGTGAGAGTCCAAGTTTCACAACCATACAGAACAACCGGTAATATAACTGTTTTATAAATTCTAACTTTCAGATTTTTTGACAGCAGACTAGAAGACAAAAGCTTCTCAACGGAATAATAACACTCAGTTCCCATGTTTATTCGGCGTTTAATTTCCTCCCGACTGTCATTTATAGTGTTAGATTATAGTGAAGAATAACTTTAAAAACTGCAGACGTAGTTATGCAATGATTATATTAATAATTTTATTGTAGAATATACAGTAGTTCATTAAAGCTTACCTTTTTCGTAATGCATTTCGAAATTCCCAGCAATAACCATTACGTACCGTAATTAACCTATTTGTACTACTGTAGTCTTTTAAATGTTTCAAACGTAAACTGAACAAATGATACAACTTACCGCACTGACGTGGACTTTAGTTGCTATTTAGGATGAAACTGGCTTCTTATCTATTTAGTGTGTGTCTGTGATTAGCAAACGACATTATTTCACTTCCACAACAAACAAATCACACGCAGTAATATATTTGTGTAGTATTATGCTGATAACATTGTAACTACTACAAACGAAGATAAGGAAAAGCTGTATCAAAATAGTACACTGCTATAAAATACAGAGATGAAACCGAACACCGATTCGGCATGGAACAGTGTGCAAAGGCGGATGTCTCGCCCAATTGTGTAGCCCGACAGCAGAGTGCAGTCACGAAGACTGCCTCTCCTCGAGGCCCGATTCCAGACTCATGGTCATCAGCTGTTCGAAAATATGACCACAGGAAGCGTCAAGGTTTAGCCATGATCGTGAAATAATACTCGCCAAACCTGCCTCTTACACAACCGGGTTTTCTACTATGGCGATATGAACATTGCGCCGACTTAGGGGGGAGAGCAAGGCAAGTAATTCGAAGAGAGATTCCTAGTATTAAAAAATAATTAATTTGTTTCAAAGATGAATTAGAACCAGGGGCGTACGCAGTGGGGGGTTACAGGGTTTGAAGTCCCTCTTGAACTTTTTGAGAAAATGACATACAATATTTAGATTTGAGTATTTTTTTTTTCTCATAATCGTTTTCCTTTCTCTAATTTTTCAATGTCATAGTAAAAAAATCTACATTGACATAAGGCGTAGTATTCCTACCCCTCCTTCAATATAAACCCTGTGCTTGGTGCTGCGGCAGATCGAATTATTACAATGTTATCTTTATTGTAGAGGGACCTACCGTCTAGTACCGGCTTTGTAATAAAACGAAGCTGACACAATATGAAATTTAACTTGTGAAACATATTGAAAAGGTTGTTTTGACAGTTCTGCAGTGCAGATTTTAAATATTGTGCTTTAAACAAGAGAGGTATTCATCCATTCGTCAGTTAGAGTTCTGACTTTATTGTGTGAAGTTGGTTTAGGTTTTGTGCATTTGACAAAAATCATATTTTTTAATATACTTCACATTATCGTTCCGGGTTCTTTAATACAGTATGTCTAAGCGGCCGCAAAGCTCAGTTTAATTTTTTTAGCAAAAAGTTGCATAGTGATTCTCGCGCGGTTAGTGAAAATTTCACATTGGCAAATGTTACTTCGCAGCCGCAGTGGGACGATGGTGTCGCGATCGTTCTTCCTGGAACTAGTTTTACATCCCCTGTGAAAACTCAGCTGATAATAATAATAATAATAATAATAATAATAATAATAATAATAATAATAATAATAATACACAAAATTTTAAAATATCCACAATGTAAATTGTAAACAATTTTAATCATTGACAAAATTCTGCGTACGCCACTGACTAGGACATACGCCAAAATGGTTACAGTAAAGCTCCGATTTTGTCAGTCAACTGCTTGCCCTTCGGAACGAAGTGGAATCAGTGTAAGTCAGGCCACAACTGTGGCTCAACGATCATCGACAACCATCCTGTACCGATACAATGGATTTGAATTCCATTCAAAAATCAGCTGATGTACAAAGTTCATCTTCACGTATTTCAAAACTTTGTGATTCTGTTTTGTCGTGCGAAAGCGAAAAAAAGGGTGCTGGTAAGGTTATAATTTTCCAAAATTCATGGCAGGACAAACATCCTTGTACCACAGTCTACTATATACAGTCACGAAGCTTGAGTTTTGAGGGTGCTAGAAACAATAGACTGTGACGGTTCTATTTTGCATTGCCTGTAATGGGCGATATTAGCGATCCTAGTGGTGAGCAACTATCTAATGTTTGCATATTTACTACGTACTGAGCTTCGCAACTGTGTATACTAGACTGTGCTTGTACGATGAACACAAAGAAGTGGTATTTTGGAAAGTATGCAAAGAAGCTAGTGATAAAAAAAACTATTAAATTTCTTCACCAAAGCGGACCCTGTTTCATTTCCTCCGGTTTTTCCAACTGGAAACATGCCTTAAGAAAATTTAGTTCCCATGAAATATCCCAGTGCCACAAAGACTCATGTTCCAGAGTACTGGCGATGCAGAGTTGAGTAAATGTTGCATTCAGTTTGAGGCTAGGGCTCCACTAGCTATGTTTGACAGCTGTTGTGAGCTGCAGACTACTGCCTGAAAATGGAATACACGCAAAACAATCTAGGTGGCTATATGGACAGTATTTCACTGCGCCTAACAGAATTACGTCGGCAATGCCAAGCTCTACTGCCGGAGGAATAGAACATGTTCCATTTTCGTGCCGTTACCTGTCGTCGAAGCCTGGCTCCACTGGCCGTAGTAGTCAGCTGGCAGCTGTAGTAAAACAGTCTACATTTCGCAGTGTTCGCAGTTGTGTCACAATAGTATTGTTGATAGGTTGTTTGCAATTTGTAAAATGGAGCTTGATAGTGAGCAAATAAATTATTGAAATTGAGAAGTATCCTGTACCGGTACTGCAAATTTGGGTTGCCATCTTGTTTTGAAGAAAATACATGAGATTAAGAAATCGGCAAAATTTCGCATATAAAATTGACAAATATTCCGTTCAGTTAGCTACTAAAAACAACTTTATTCTACACTTCGCCAGCTCGGCTTAAATTACGAGTATTTTGAGACAGATTTTTCTCGTGTAATCGTTAAAGTCGACTGCAGTTTTCAGCTCTGATTTGATTAGATGTGTCGTGCTCCTGTTTCGAACGTCTGTCCAATTGTCAATGAGGCGAAAACACCCCCTATGTATGAGCATTATTACTTGGTATGCTTACTTACTTACAAATGGCTTTTAAGGAACCCGCAAGGTTCATTGCCACCCTCACATAAGCCCCCCATCGGTCCCTATCCTGTGCAAGATTAATCCAGTCTCTATCATCATATCCCACCTCCCTCAAATCCATTTTAATATTATCCTCCCAACTATGTCTCGGCGTCCACAAAGGTCTTTTTCCTTCCGGTCTCCCAACTAACAATCTATATGCATTTCTGGATTCGCCCATACGTGCTACATGCCATACCTATCTCAAACGTCTGTTCCTATTGTCTCCTAATTATGTCAGGTGAAGAATACAATGCGTGCAGTTCTTTCTTGTGTAACTTTCTCCATTCTCCTGTAATTTCATTCCTCTTAGCCCCAAATATTTTCCTAAGAACCTTATTCTCAAACACCCTTAATCTCTGTTCTTCTCTCAAAGTGAAAGTCCAAGATTCACAACCATACAGAACGATTACTTCGTATGCTTAGAACAAAATTCCGACATTCAGTAGAACTAAAAGAATTTAGCTGGATATTCCCTAAGTTTGTGGTGCATTGCAGCAAACATTCCTTCATGTTTTCTGTTACTTAATATTGGATGGTTCACACCTGTGGATTAACGGCTAGAGCGTCTGGCCGCGAAACCAGGTTGCCCGGGTTCGATTCCCGGCCGGGGAAAGTTACCTGGTTGAGGTTTTTTCCGGGGTTTTCCCTCAACCCAATATGAGCAAATGCTGGGTAACTTTAGGTGCTGGACCCCGGACTCATTTCACTGGCATTATCACCTTCATCTCATTCCGACACTAAATAACCTGAGATGTTGATAAAGCGTCGTAAAATAACCTACTAAAAAAATATATACAGGATGTATCCGCCACTTTCTTTGATGCAATCTTCGATGACTGCGAACCACTAGCAAACATACAATCACCTTGATCAATAGTGTGCTATTTTCACTGCAATTTTTGCTTGATCTTGTAGTAGGACTACACAAAGAACATCACAACGCTGTTTTCAGCTGAACAACAGGAGTGGAGCCGAGCGGAGCAGTAGACTACGGGTTTCACACGCAGAAAATTTACATTAAGTAGAGCCACCTTGTTGCAGCACAAATCTGGCAGTAGAATGCAGCTTACAGCAGCCGTCAAACACAGCTAGTGGAGCCCTAGCCTCTTACTAAGTTGCAAGACCTTCAAAATTCTCGTGTCGCCTTACATAAACTATTTTCATCGTTGCTATATTTATCAAAGCAAGAACTAGCAATCCGCGGGCATAAGGACAAAGCAAGTAATTTCTATCAGCTTTTGAAATTTGGATGTGAAGATTCCCCAGAACTCAGGCGATTTATTGATGGAGATACCTTTAGGTGGGTATCACACGACGCGGAAAACGAAAGTGCTTCGTTCGTTGGGTAATGAAATTCACGAAGCGGGGTGTTTCGGTCTGCTTACGGATGAAACGAGTGAAAATAGAGCAAGTATCGATATGTTTGCATATTATTTCTAAAGAACTTGAAATTCAAGAGCACTTCATCGGTTTCTACGAAACGTCAGCAACAGATGCGACTAGTCTCTACAGGCCATATTCATAGACATTCTTAGCGCGGGCTTCCGGTGGATGATCAGCGAACTAACGTTTTTCGTATTCATAAACCAGTGTTAGCGATATGATATGAATCCTGTACAAGTAATCACTCAATAGCCGGGGCTAGTTTAGCACACTCGTAGCGCGGGCTAGCGAAATGTCTATGCATAGCACCCTATAATATTATCAGTGACGTTTTATTAAGACTAGGAATAAATATCCATAATTGTCGCGGATAATGTCATGATGATGCTACGAATTTAAGTGGAAAATACAAGGGAGTACAGGCAAAGATTTTACGAGTAAATAAAAAAGCTAGATATTTGCATTGCTTCATGCACTCATTGAATTTAGTGGCACAAGACAGTGTGAAGCACATTGCAACTTGCAGAAATGTGATCAATGTAACTCAAGATTTAATAAATATGATAAGAGAGTCGCTGAAAAGGTTGAACTGCTTTAATTCTTTCGATACAAATGCACATGGCTCAGAACAAAATTTAAGACCGTTTTGCCCGACGCAATTCACTGTCGGGTCCCTTAGCTTAAAATCTCTGACAGATAACTATCAAGACGTTCTTTCGTTCCTTTCAGATTTTTCTGAAAACGATAAAAGTGATGCTGGTACTAAAGCTTCCGATTACCTAAAACTACTCAAGTCATTTGAACATTTTGCTTATTTAAACATGATGACACAGGTATTTACCATCCTGGATGCAACAAATATAAAACTACAAAGTGTAAATCTTGATTTCCATGAAGCAAATTGTCTCATTCACAATTTGATAAAAACATTCCAAACTTTTCGTGATAACTATGAAATGTTACGGGACAAACTACAAGAAGAGCAAATGAGCTGGACCTGTTAAACCAAGGACTCCGAAGCAAAGGAAAGTGTTTCGCCGCCTAGACGATCGTCAACACACATAGCATGAATTTAGTGACGCGAAGGAATATTTTAGGAGTAAATTCTTTGAACTTACAGATTGTGTGAGAGCATCCCTTAAAGAGCGTTTCCAGGAAAGCGAAATTTTAAATACAGTGGAAAGCTTTGTTATCGGAAAAGAAGACGATGTCAGGATTGTCAGGTGTGTTTTCGATGACGACATAAATGACTATGAGATCTTACGGTTGCAGAGAAATATGGTGTGTGATGGTGCTATAATGTTGTGTGTTGAATTAATAAATTTTGGAGATGTAGTTAAATTTTTCAAGTCACATGTTATTCGTGAAATAGGCCTAGTGTCTAAATTAATTAAATTTATACGCCTGACTTTGACTAAGCCGGTTTCCACAGCTACAGTCGAAAGATCTTTCTCCTCGTTGAAAAGGCTAAAAAGTTTTTAGTAAAAACATTCCTGCGTTCAACAATGTCCCAGAAGCGACTTAATCACATTGCTATTTTAAATATACACAAGGATAGCGCTGAAAAGTTGGATTCAGAGGATGTTAGTGACGAGTTTGTAGGAAGAAGTACAGTGAGGAGAAACACATTTGCAACTCGTCGTGCTACATAGTGGCGGGTCCATATATATTGTTTTATATTATACCGGGTGTTTCAAAAGGAATATCGGGGTTTTAAAGCTTCGTACTATTTATTACATTTAACGTACAATTATAAATAATACACCAAATGAAAGAGCAACTCAAACAGTTTTGCTACAAGTGCTCAATGTGAGCACAATTAGTCACACGGCACATATCGAGTCGATAAGCGAGTTCTTCCCAAACTTTGATCAGTGTGTCTGGAGTAATTGTTGCAACAATCGCTTCAATCCCCACACCTATGGAGTAACGGTTAGCGCGTCTAGCCGCGAAATCAGGTGACCCGGGTTCGATTCCCGGTCGGGGCAAGTTACCTGGTTGAGGTTTTTTCCGGGGTTTTCTCTCAACCCAATGTGAGAAAATGCTGGATAACTTTCGGTGCTCGACCCTGGACTCATTTCACCGGCATTATCACCTTCATCTCATTCAGACGCTAAATAACCTGAGATGTTGATAAAGCGTCGTAAAATAACCTACTAGAATAAAATAACAAAATAAATGCTTCAATCCTCTATCTTAAGTCTGGTAGGTCAGCTGGTAGCGGAGATACACACACACGATCCTTTACGAATCCCCAAAGGTAAAAATCGCATGGCGTAAGATCTGGTGAACGTGGAGGCCATGCGAAACAAGCTCTGTCATTCAGCCCATTTCAGCCAATCCAGCAGTCGGGTACAACTTCGTTTAACCAATCGCGTACTTCCTTATGCGTCTCCTTAAAATTCCCCACACAGACGTCGCTGGAATTGCTAATTCACGACTAGCCTTCCAAACAGATTTCTTGGGACTGAAAAACTCTCACTCGTTCAACGCACTTTCTAACGGCAGACAAAGGAAACAGTGCATGCGCGTATAAAACTGTTTGAGTTGCTCTTTCATCTCATATATTATTTATAATTGTACATTAAATGTAATAAATGCTACAAAGCCTTAAAACCCCGATATTCATTTTGAAACACGGTGTATTACAAAGTCGAATTGTAAATTTAAAAAGTTAATTGTAAACTTAAATTTACATCTTAATCACAATCTTGTTATTTACAGGGCTACACAACTCTTTATCACTTTTTAATTAAGTTACTATCTGTATTCGGTTATTTTATCGACTTATAAAAAAGATTGTCAGATCTCTAATTTTTCTGTTATTTTATATTTTATATCACTGTTGTGAATAGACATACATCACGATTCATGTAAGGAAGAATTTGATGTTTTATTGTAATTCAAAATTTTGAACCCACCCAAAATTTTTCAAAAGTTGGCGCCACTGAATGCTATAACATAATAAAGCAGCACCAAAAGTGTCGCTATTAGTATTTTTAACCATTTAATTCACATATAATTGAAAAATGCATTGAAATACCGTATGTAATTAATACCTACCAAATTAAAACGAACAAGAACTGGCCATAAGGGCCCCATACACGCAGAGACTTACCTCTACTGTACAAACCTAAATCCACAGAGGCAAATTCCCTCGTGTATGGGCGAAAAGTATTAAAACTGTTGGCCTTGAGATAAATTCAATCTCCAACATTTCAGCGACTGTTTGAATTTTTCCCATTGTAGTGCTCTCCAAATTAAGCGTGAGAAGGAATAAACATAGAAATAAACGATACTGCGAAGATGTGGTCGAGATTTCGTCAATGTTTCGTTTTAAGTAGTTCTTTGTAGTGAAATGACTGCAAGCTATGAAAGTTCAGATTTGAGAAACTGTTCTCACACATTTCTATAAACGTAAATCACAACGAACAGAGTGGTAAGGGCAATAAGCCTCAGGCTACAGTGTAACACTTCGGGTCCCCTTTTCGTGAAAAAGAGAGAGGGAGAAAACCATGAAGGAATAGTATTTCTCGAGTGGTCGCGTTTTCCACGGAGAATTGATTTAAATGTGCGTCGGCGGAATCAACCATAGGGTATGGCCACACGAGCTACATTTGTAGCAAGTTTTCTATAAATCACCTTCATCACCAGGATTCATGACCCGGTAAATGCCTACTCCATCACCAACAGAAGATGTGTAGCTTAAGCACACACTGAATTGCAACAAAGGAAAAAAGTTAACAGTATCTACCACGGCCCGCAAACCTCGCTATGTGCATGACCTTTGAAACTAATTTTAACAAGCTCGACCACTTATTTTACATGTTTTACGTGTTGCTGGATGCCTACGGACTAAGGCAAAGTTTATAGTACCAGTAAGTAACAGTATCTTGGTTTTCTCTTCCATATTCGAACATAGCACGACGTTAGTATAGACTTTATGGTCACTTTGTACTTCGTAAAATAGTTGATCCTAGCTGTTACGAAAATTGAGCAGAAATAAGAAGAGTCCAGGGGAAAAAAGGGGGATGTCCACTTTCAGGCAAAATTCAGATTTCCATTCGCTTATATACTTCATATGAAGTGTATTCATTCTACACTTAGAAAAGGGGAAGAAAGTTCTCAGTTACCGAATAACTGCTAGTTAAATAAATCAGTATTATTTTCGGAATGATAGAGTTTCAAATTTTAAAATTGATTTTCTGAGAATTGTTTAAAAGTGGACATCCCCCCTTTTTCCCCTGGACTCTTCGCCACTATGTTTGTTGCCTTTAAACAATTTCATATTATCGTATTATTGGTACCTTTTTATAGAGTGTGATTTTCTGTGAGTGTAACAGAGAACTACGTATGTAGGTAAGCCTATTTATGTGTAGGAATAGGTAGGTAGACTTATAATGCTGTAAACACAATAACAAGTTTATTAATGAACCTAATATTTACAAAAATAGTTTTAATGTCTATATTTCTTATGATAACAGATAACAAATTTCCCTCTGCAGTTCAAGTGGTATCATATCAGACTACATATCCAGTAGACACAGGTAGAAAAAGTGGAATTTTATCTCCCTCTCAAATGGGTTGGATGTGTATCTTGTCTTTGTTCTATGGCGTCTGAAGTGGTGAGCTTGCTTTATGTTAACTACATGACCAGGGAATGTTGATACATATAAATGTCTAGTATGGGTTAAAATCTTAACAAGCATGAAGACCGAAAAGTCTTAATCCTTAAAAGCTGTTAGGATAAGGGTACCTATTAGGACTGGGGTGTAAAATGAAGTTACAACATAGATGTCTATTCAAGCTTTTTAAATTTGTCTTGAATTTAATATGCAAAGTCATGAATTATGCTTTAAAAAAATTAGAAAGTTTTCTTTACTCCAGGAACTTTCAAATAAAGGGTGAGGCTGGATATGGTGTACACGACGGGAAAGGGCGCGCAGTTTTAACATTTCGTGGAAGCCAAGGTCATGGATTGGAATCTTACTGAAGGTCTGAACGTTTTTCCATTTTCAGTGTGTTGTTTCGAGCTAGATTAAGATATGAAGTCGTGCTGGCACCACGTCATTTGAGTCTAACCAAGTTTAAGCTTATATATAAGATTGAAAATGCCTGTGAGTAAGGCAAAAAGATTCAACTCTGATGAGTGTAAAATTCCTAACAAAAAAGACTTATCACAAAATATAAGACTTGTAAAAATCATTAGACTACCTGCTTGTAAGAATGATAGACACATTAAGTATTAAATACAAACGAAGTTCCCATAAACCGTCTGATTGTATTTTCTTCTCTTGCGTAATAATTGCAGTCATCATCTTGTACTTGAAGAAATACTCAGTGCTCATGCTTTGACAACAGCTTTTCCAATGTTGTCACCACGCAGCATCCCAATGAATGCAAGTGGCAAATTCTCAAACCCTTCTGTTAATGTTTCTTTCCATTTAAGCTTGCCCTGTAAGAAATAAAATTATATTAATATAGCGAATGACTTCATTGCCAAGTGCCTTGGCAGTGGACCAACAACAACATATTTTAATGTATAAATAAAACTTCGGTTTATCAAAATACATAACAGTATTCTTAGGTAAATGTAAGTGGTTACGGTATTTTGTCATTGTAGATGGTGCGGTGTTCAAAGTTTATGATTTTGAAGTGGTAAAAGTGTGCTGTAAGACAATCGTGTCTGAAGTTCAGTTGGAAGTTTGCAATTACTTCTTTTGTAGAGTAGGTTTAGCGCTTCTGTGAAGAATAATTCTTCAGTTCTCTTCACTATATGGTTGTCTAGCGGCGTTGAAATGGGTGTAAGTATTGTTTCTTTTTTGCTAGAAGATCAGCAATCTCATTTCCATAAATACTAATGTGTGGTGAAATCACAAGAGTTTTAATATTGTCCTTGCTTTTCTAATGATTTTTTTTATAATAGCTGGATATTTGATGGGATGTTTTCATTACCTTTTGGCTCATTTTGACCACCGAGGCAAGAGGGACATGAGTTTAGGGTACACTGCAAATGCGAGGAACACTGCACCCCTAATTTGTCGTTATATTGATAACCTGTTATTGCATTTCACATATGTATTTTAATTACATTTCTAGCTTGTGCTAACCTATGAGATTCATAGCGAGAAATGCAGATGTAAAATCCAATAGAAGTATAATGTTAATGTAAGACATATTCAACAGTAAAATAAATATAAAGTGAAAAAGTGGGACTTCAACGCATACTACGAGTAGTTTACACTATTATTCATTAGACTACTGTACGCTGACTACTCGCAAACAAGTTGCAACTGGACAGTTATGTAACATAGTTTTGGTTTCATTAAAATATCGTATTCTATAGATTTTGATTTCTTCTGGTATTTATCCATCTCTCTAGCGATCTCTGTCCTTAATCTGGGTAAATTTAAATAACAAGCGATATTAATCCAAATGCTTCTACAAAATATATAAAGTTCACTGTTTACTCTGTCTCTCTTTCCTCCCATCCGTGAGGAGATCTATGCAGGGCTTGTACTGAAACTCAAGAAGCTTCCCATCCTATCTTCATCCCCCCCCCTCTCTTGTTGTCTTATTTCTGTTTCCGACTCTTGCACGCACACAAGAACATACAGACACACACTCTCACCAGAAAGGGACGAGGAAAGATTTTAGTTGATGTTTTTAATCGGAATTTCTTAAACATTGTTATTACATATTATCTTTAATATCATAATTAGACCTCGATTTTTTAGGCTCTAATAGGATAGATTGCAACAATTTTATGTTAAAATCCCTAAATGTATGCAACACGATAAACTCTCGAGCTGGCGGGGTCCATTTTGTACCCCATACCCACTTAGCTTACAGTGTGTGCATTTCAGATCAGTTTGCGAGGGTTAAAGAAGGTATGTTTCAGCCTATGCTAAACGAGCCAAAAAATCCAAGTAATACAATAGTGTTGAACTCGTATGAAGAACTAAGGACGATGACTAGGCAGTTTTAGAAATGTTGGCACAATAAACAGAATTAAATAAATCTCTAATTTAATACAATGCAATAACTCTGAACATACTGGTACAAAAGTGTTAATATTTTCCTGGTGATTTGGCCTTTTTTAACAAGTCGAACTTCCCTTCCCATGATTTACAATAGTTTAGATAAATTTGAAATTCAGCTTCGAATGATTTCAGAAAATTGTAAGTAAGCATTTTACATGACCTAAAAAATGTAAGGTACAATCATGCAAGAAAAAACTTTACGGAATAGTCTTGTTATTATAGTACATAAGTATGGTAGACTTACCGTAAATTTTTTAAATGCATCTTTTATTCCTTTGGCTCCTATAATTTTGTACATTATTGATGACAACTGTATTATTTTCAAGATGACGGATATGATTTTCTTAGATGCATCAGTGATGCATTGCATTCTATGTTGTAGGTTCGTCCACTTTCCTTCACGAGAATATGGTACTAAATAAGACAGTTCAACAGATCTAAAGTACTACCTCATATAGACAGTAGTGGCTAGCAATGTAATACAACTTAATACATTCATACACGTGTTAACTTCAAGTTAGTTATTTTGTGTTTCAGTAAACAATATGCTTAGTTATAAAGTCAGTCCCCAAAATGAGCTTCTTGTGTCTCGATACAAGCCCAGCATAGACCTTTTCACTCGCTCAAAAATGCCACATATGGTTGAATTCGTTAACAATCTTGTTCGGAATTTTAACGTTTACAATTGTGTTAATTAAACAAAGAATTTAAAATAGACCCAGAAAACATTCTAATATGTAATGAATGATATTTTGTCTGTAAACTATACAATTGATATGAAATACTTACCACGAGCATACATCTGCAGAAACCAGCATGAAAGCTTCTAATGGAGGAAAGTTACTATCGGTAAGTCCTGCATATGATAGACATAGCGTTGATCCTGCTAAACCCTTCTCTCTGATAAGTGTAACATATTGTTCCCATCTTCGTGACTTGAGAATATGCTCTTCAAAATCAATTGTTCTGATACTGATATGAAAAGTGCTGCAGGACTTGTAACGAGGTGCAAAGAATTCATTTTGAGTGCTTTCGTTAAAGGTACTGGTAACATTATTGCTAGGAAAACTAAACCAACGTATTGAAATCAAAGCAGTTTCGGACACAAGCTTCTATCAATTATTTTAAATTATTTCTAGATCCTGAATCCGCCTATGAACTGGATCCTACATGCTACACAGCTACAGTTATTGGCTTACATTGCAATATGAAATTTTAAATGTTACAATATGCAATTTTAATAGAGGGAGATATTTAACTCCTTTGCTAAGTTAATATAATGTAGTTACCTCTTGTATCCATTTCAAATTCTGGTCTATTCCTTCTTGCCAGCAATCCTTCCACCGACTTACAATGAAACCTTCCATTTTCAACTGTTTTCTAACGACGGAAGTTTGTATCATTGGTGCTGCAAAGTACAATATAAAATAAGATGTCACAAAAATGCAGAACATAAATGACATACACAGAAGATGCAAGACAGAAAGCTATAAACGAAATGAATAATTCAGTCAAGAAATACAAGTTAAAATATCTAATAACAATAACAAGTCTGAAGAAAGCAATACTGTCGAGTGAATATCGTAGTTAATAATAAATAATAATAGAACAAGGATTTATCTTCAATATTGTACTTGCTATAAATCTTTCTTACAAACAACAGTCAGATAGGAATTTAAAATTAAACAAATTTCAGTTTATTATTATTATTATTATTATTATTATTATTATTATTATTATTATTATTATTATTATTATTATTAATGATAGAAGACATTAAATATATGGATCATAATAAGCGGAGACTAGAGGAAGATGGAAAATAGGAAAGATTGGAGAATGCTGGGCTTGCGTGAAAGACCTGCCTTTGGGCAGAACACTATGTATTATTATTATTATTATTATTATTATTATTATTACTACACTGTGGTGCAAAAAAAAAGAAGTGGAATGCTAGAAAATATTTATTTTGTGATTAAATACTGGGACTTAAAATCTTGTCTGTTGAACTTTGAAGTAGTTTTATGGCTTTATGATGCTGCTGGGATATTTTGAAAGAAAAAGTTAGTGTAAAATCCACCCTAATAATCATTTTCAGACCTTTAACGCATTTGTTGTTTATTACAATTACCACTCGCACATCTGTACCAACCTTTGTTAACATTTATTTTACCATCTGTTTGAGGGATGACTTATGATTTTGAAGTTAACCGACGAAAGGACGTGTTTTGTTAACTGTTTGACGCAGTTACGAAAAAGTTTTCATATGATCAACATGCCATTAACCTCGGAAGTCTCTGCAGGAGCTGTTGAATTGATTGAAGATGGAAGGCCTTATTGCTATGTAGCAGAGAGACTTGGAGCATCAGTTGGAAGTGTTCACAGAGATATAAGACTCTTTAGAGAAATAAATTCATATAGCAGATCAGGTCGTAGCAGAGCCACAATCGAGAGGGAAGACCATTTTATAAGGCTTCAAGTATTGCAGGATCTGCATACAACTGTCGCCCAGGTCCAAAATCGACTCTCTCAAGACCGTCAATTGGAAGTGAGTGTGTGAGCAGTTAGGAGACGTCTCTACGAATCGACCCTGCAGTCAGGAAGACCTACCACAGAACCTCTGTTGACTCGGAAGCATCATGCTGCAAGACTTGGGTTCGCTCATCAACATTCCAACTGAACTTAAATTAGAGCAGTGGTCTTGTTTACAGATGAGTTTGGGTTGCCCTATATTCTCCAGATGGATGGGAGAGAGTGTAGAGAAGGCCTAGAGAGTGCCAGTCTTCTTGTACTTTCTCCCATAGAGTGTCTTTCCGAGGAGGTTCTATCATGATCTGGGCGGAATCAGTATCCAAGAAAAGACAAATCTGGTGTTCCTTGAGCATGGACCCTTCAATACCAACTGCTATGTGGAAGAAACTCTTACGAACCACGTTGTGCCTTTTGCACCTTTCATTGTCATTCTAATGCAGGATAATGCCTGTCCCCATATAGCACGTCTCATCAAATTTCTCCAAGGGTGGGGATTCAGAAAATGGACTGGCCAGCACGCAGTCCAGATCTGAATCCCATAGAGAACGTATGGAATTTGCTGGGAAGAGGTGTATGGAATCGGGTGACTATACCAGAAGACTTACACAAGTTCAGGGAAGCCATACAGGAGGAGCGGGACAACCTGGATCACCAGGGTATCAGAAATGTTATTCAGATCATACCTGAGAGGATGGAAGCTGTAATTGCGGCTAGAGGAGGGAGTACACTGTAGTGATTGGTCTAGTGAAGTGAAAAATGTGTTAAAACATGATAAAAAAAATACATATTTGAAACGATTATTCGTTTAATAATGCTGGTTCCTTTTGTGCACTGCAATGCTGTGTTAAAACAGAAAAAGTATAACATTGTTTTTTGTTCTTATTTTTTTGTCCTAATGGATCGAAATTAATGTTAATAGGCCTAAAAGTGGATCGGTGTCGGGTAGAGTTCCCCGGGTAGCTCAGTGGTAGAGCATTGGCACGTTAAACCAAAGGTCCTGGGTTCGATGCCCGGCCCCGGAACAATTTTTCCCTCGAAATTATTCAAATCAACTTTACAGGAAGTTATACCTGAAATCTTGATTTGCATAATACACGTCACTGTTCGTTAACAGAAAACCACAATTTAAGTCACACAGAGTTAGTGTGCACTCGAAGTTGGTTGCTTGATGGTTGTCAGCCCACTTTGAGGTCTGTGGATATAGAGGGAAATATTGGATCGGTGTCGGGTAGAGTTCCCCGGGTAGCTCAGTGGTAGAGCGTTGGTACGTTAAACCAAAGGTTCCGGGTTCGATGCCTGGCCCCGGAACAATTTTTCCCTCGAAATTATTCAGGCCTAAAAGTAGGCTATGGTGTAAGTTTTAAATTTGCCAAAACAGGCTCATAAAGTGGAAAAGTTTTGTTAGAATAGTCTTTCTCCAATGAAAATCGTACTTTTTCATATTGTTCCACTTTTTTTGCATCACAGTGTTTTATTATTATGTAAATTTATAACTGAAGTGCTGGCAGTACACTATACTCAGTAATGAATTTATTGTAATGTGCTTTGAAAAGAGACCATTTGCTTATTATTTAGTGAACAGCTTACTTACCAGACACCAGTTCTCCATCTTTAGTGTTATAAGAGCTGATAGATCCACAGATTGCAATACGTCCAAATTGACGCATATGGTGGATCACTGCACTGCTCATGACACCTCCAACCTGTATGCAAAAGTCCTATACATTATAAGGTTTAAGAGATTAGTAGATAAATACCAGTACTTTATTTACTGGTACCGGTATATTCTACAATATACAAGCATTATCAAGAAGTGCTCTGCACTCCAAATTAAAATCTATGTTCTATAGAAAGATTTTGTGTTAAAGGAGCTTCTTACAGTGTAACACTTGAAAATTTTATTTTTTAAAATTTTTGCTTCATTTATAAAGTACCGGTATGTCGTCCTGGACAATCATGCAATATGGTATTAAAAATTAGTATACCAAGAGATAATACTTTTCTTGTACTGTACAGTGTACATTGGCAAATACGTTTAAGGACAAATGTAATTACGGTACAGAATTGTTAAAAACATAAAATTGTTTAGTCACACGTTAAAAAGTGTTAACATTTTAAAAAAAGGTATATACCTTGGACAGACGGCCCGTATCAACGTGATGTTACGTCTTCATCAGTGTCTCCTGAACTACTGGTGATCTTGAATTCTGCGATGTGCATTTGTCGGTTGTAGGGGTGGGGGTGTGTTGCTCTTATGGTGGGGGCTGGTTGTTTGTGTGTTATGACATATCATGATATCGAATAATGTGTGAGTATTGAACTGTAATTGCGTATTAAGTATATGTTGTGGGTATGTTATTGTATGTTTATATATTTCGTATTGTTCTAAGATGTTTAACTGTGAACTTTTTGGTATGATGTGTAAAATTTCCATATCTGTTTCTATATTATTGTAGTCATGTGTAAAATTTCCATATGTATCTATATTATTGTAGTCATCACACCAAAAAGTTCACAGTTAAACATCTTAGAACAATACGAAATATATAAACATACAATAACATACCCACAACATATACTTAATACACAATTACACTTCAATACCCACACATTATTCGATGTCATGATACGTCATAACACACAAACAACCAGCCCCCACCATAAGAGGAACACACCCCCACCCCTACAGCTGACAAATGCACATCGCAGAATTCAAGATCACCAGTAGTTCAGGAGACACTGATGAAGACGTAACATCACGTCGAAACAAGCTGTCTGTCCAAGGTATATACCTTTTTTTAAAATTTTAACACTTTTTAACGTGTGACTAAACAATTGTATGTTTTTAACAAACAAAGTGTTAACGTGAACTCTATAATCAATGAATTACAGAATTGATTAAGCTTTTAAAACTATGCTTTCCTAAACTATTTGGTTTTAAAAATAAAACCACAATAAGTTACCTCAAAAATTATTCAGTTTTCTTCAAATTATGCATAGCTTTTCTTTATTACTAGACCATAAATGTGAACCCCTTCAGAAGAAGACTTTTGGATATTCCAATGCACAGTAAAATACTCTAAGTCTATTTCTGAACATAATCATTGTATTATCGTGAAAGCTTCAAATCTCATACCGGTATTGAACCACTTTAATTGAATTTCAATTTTAACTTACAAGCTAATTATGTTAAATTAAAACAATTATTTTCTTCTACAAGAATATAAAAAAAACTACCGGTACATTTATTTTATAACCCTGTAGTATCTATGAAATTAATTTTGATTTAATGTCTAGACAATTAGTGTAATATGTAGCTAATCGGCGATGCATGCAATGGAAGGGAAAAGGAACTGGCCACCATACCCCATTATCTCCTAGCCTAGTTGCCTCATAAGTAGTGACTTGTTGGTATCACTTTTGAGGTTCAGACCTGTCTTCGGATAGTTGACTAAACAACAACAACATCTAGATAAGTTTTATATAAAAAGATACTAAATCAGATTAAACTTCCAGCAGATAATGTGTAATTTCTACACTGTAGTGCCAAAAATAGGCCTATATTTAAAATGCTGAAAAACGTATACAAAATGAATGATCATTGTGACTGCAGTCTTTTTTATGTAAACCGATAGTCTTCAGTAGGTACCATTTTTAGTGTGAGAAAAATTGAAAACTTTCATACAGTTGATTTATGCATGGTTTTCCTAGCTGTGAACTTTGTGTTATGCTTCTAGAGTAAAAAGCCCTTTTAGGTTTTAACTTCTAAAACTCGCTTCCCATTTTTATATCAAGTACTGTAATTGCTGGTACTCTAATTTGTAAAACATACTAATATGTTAAAAATCATAGTTAATAATGTAGACATGTAGTCTACATGTCTATGTAGACTACTTTAGCAAAAATAATTGTATACGGACCTGTAGTTTATTTACTTCACATTTTCTGTCGTTTTCCTGGATTCTAGAAGTAATAAATTATGACATTTGGAAATAAATTATATTTATTCATTCATTCATAACTGGCACTACTGCCCATTGAAGGCCTGGACCTCCTCCAATATTCCAGTCTACTCCGCCTCCTAACTCCAATCTTCCTTATCTATTCGTAATAGTCCTTTACCGTGCCTAGGTCATCTCCATATATCAGTTCGGCTTCTATTATTGAGAGGATTCGCAACATTTTGGTTTTACAGAATAGAGTTGTCAGCGCTATGCCCAACCCCCAACCTGGAGGATCAGGTGATTTGTAATCAGGGTTGTCTTCCCCTAGCCTTTGTCGAACCAACTACTAACTTCAAGGCAGCAGTGCTAGTTTTTGTCCGCCCGGTACACACCATATCTGGTGAGTTTTCCCCTATCCATTACTTGGGGAGGTGCCTGATGGGAGACAGCAACGAAATTCTATTTATGCATATGAAAAGTATAAACTGGGCTAAAGAAAGTACGGTATTTTTTTTCTTACTTACTAGCCATATCTCTCTTCAGTGCTTTTAATTTTTTATTGTTCATTTATTTTAATCTGCATACTTTACTTAGACAATAATTAGTGATAATTTATTTTTTTTTATTTAAAACTTACCATAATCTTCAGTTTCTTATATCTTGACTGCACTTAATGTAATCAGTACTGAAATTATTCAAGAAAAGATATTTTAGTATACGTTTTATGGGAACTGAGATTTAATTTCGAAGTTGATCACGTTCATATCATTTTATTTTTGTTTGACTGCATGGAAGGTAATGGAGATAAAATTGCATTGATGTTAGTCAAATAGTCTTAATATATATTTTTTTTATTTTCTTTGTAATTTTTTTCCAAGCTAGAGAACAAACTTTTTCACAGCCACCAGCGTAGCTCAATCGGCTAAGGTGCTTGCCTGCCGATCCGGAGTTGAGCTCGGGCACGGGTTCGATTCCCACTTGGGCTGATTACCTGGTTGGGTTTTTCCGAGGTTTTCCCCAACCCTTAAGGCAAATGTCAGATAATCTTTGGCGAATCCTCAGCCTCATCTCACCAAATATCATCTCACTATCACCAATCCCATTGACGCTAAATAACCTCGTAGTTGATACAGCGTCGTTAAGTACCCGAGTAAAAAACTACCGGTACTATTTCATGAAATAACACGCCGAAATAAAGTATTATGTGACTTTACCACCATTTAAGCAGCATTTCTCGATAATATTTTATAGTTAATAAATATGTATGTGTGTATATATATATATATATATATATATATATATATATATATATATATATTTATATTTATTTCAATAACATATTACGAGTATAATGACAAAATTTGTTATATAGAAATCAAACTTCAGTCCGATATGACGTAAATACATTGGCTTTGAATTGAATTCTGCGTAGTCTATATTTATGTTACTTTAATCATGGTCACGACCTGTTACACACATTGTCAAAGTAGCAATCAACTCCATCCGGCGCTGCCTCCTTCAATGCTTCAGTCACATCAGTGGTACGGTAATTGAAGGCTCTATCAAATTTCAATTCTTCAGTCAGCCATTTAACTTTTTCTTCTGAACCAGCAAAGCCTATAACTTTGCAACCTGAAAAAAAGATACAAAATATTTTATAACAAAGTCTGAATAAGATGGTTCTGGTTTAGGTTTTTCTTTTTTAATATATATTTTGTACATATTTTTAATAAGATGAAATTCGTTAGAGTCTATCCCGAATTTTAGATACTAATAATAATAATGATTGATAATATTGAATTTCTTCGTATATGACTATATGAGAAACTTCTGCCAAATTTTGCTTGTAGCCTTCTCACTGAGGGGAGAGGGAAAAATTACGACATGAAACTACTGACAGATGCCAATTAAGATATTTTTATTGTCCTTAAAAAATTCAGATGAGCATCGTAATAACTTGAGCACTACGGACAACAGTCAGATTTGTATGCCAATTCCAATTGATGATCGTAAAGTGTTTACAATATATTTTTTTAAGTTAAATTGGGTAATATATACCATTTATATATTATGAAAACTAAATTAAGACTATCATATCTGGATTCTTACAATAAAATAATAAGCCACTGGCATAGCTCAGTCGGCAAAGGCATTTGTATTCTGATCCGGAGTTGTGTTTGGGCATGCTTTCGATTCCCACTTGAGCTGATTACCTAGTTTGATTTTTCCGAGGTTTTCCCAACCATAAGGCGAATGTCAGGTAATCTATGGCGAATCCTCGGCCTCATCTCGCCAAAATACAATCTCACTATCACTATTTCCATTGACGCTAAATAACCTAGTAGTAGATACAGCATCGTTAAATAACCAACTAAAAAGAATAAAATAATAATATAAAAAAACTGAAACTTGATTCCATGCATTTTCATTTATGACAGAAAAAATGGGACTATCCCGAAAAAAACATGTCTCAACACCTTTTCTCGTAATTACAGCTGCCAGGACTTCAATCTGGAATCCCAGCTATTTATGACTAAAATGTTATAGTACTCATTTAATTATAGTCAGAGGCAAATCAAAAGTAAAAAGACAGAAGAAATATTACTTACAATGAACACTGAAGCTCCTATTATTGGTTATTAGATAGAAATGGAAAAATTATATTAATTCTTATGAGAGAAAATCTGTTTCGTGGTTTGTTAAGCCAGAAGTAATGAAGCAGAAAGAGGATCAAAGAGTGAAAGAGACTAGGAGAATGATTGGATATAGTCGTAAAAACTTATTTTTTCTTGAAAAAAAATTTCCACTTTTTTATGACCCAAAAAGCTCAGTTGGCAGAGCAACTGGCTACGGACTGAAAGGTCAATTCCAGATAGTAACGGAATTTTTATTGTCGCCAAAACTTTTATAATGGTTCTGGGAGTCCACTCAGTCTCCTTTCAAATTGAATACTTGATCTTTCCCGAAAATAAAAGGTAGCTGGAACATAGTGCTGGCTACACCACCTCATTTTGGTGCTGAAGCCATGAAAGCATGCCCCCATATGTGCTGTGTAAAAGAAGACACAATACGTACATCCCAACATTTTCTCCCTCTACAGGACTGCTTCTTACATTCTATGCAAAATATTGGGGGGTAAAGATAAATGAGTTAATTATTTTGTAGCTACCTGCATAGCTCAGGCAGCAGGCACTTTTGCCTGCTGATTCGCAACTGTGCCTGAGCATGGTTTGAATTCCCACTTAGGCTCATTAGGTTTTTTCCAAGTTTTCCCCAATCATGAGGCAAATGTCAGGTAATTTACGACAAATTTTTGGCCTCATCTCGCCATTACCAGTTTCATCGATACTAAATAACCTATTAGTTGTTATAGCGTCATTAAATTAATAACCAACTGTAAGGTTATTTTGTTTCTGAATTAAAGATGATAATAATTCATCAAGTGTTGATGCAACTATGAATGCTTACTTAAATTTAAAATTATTGAGGAAATTTGTGCATATATAATTAACATGTATGTAATACAATCCTGTGATTGATTGATTCTGTGCACATACTCATATATCTCCTCTTTTAATGCCGACTTATAAACTTAGAATGCGTGTAGGGAAGAGTATATCTTTGGACTAACACTACATAGGCACACATTACGAGCCTCCCTGGTCGTGTAGTCAGCATGACACAGAGCCACTGCTGAGACAACACAAGACAGCACATGGCAAGGGACAACCATCCATTCCCATGGACGGAAGATAGATCTCTTTCATTGTCCATGCCAGGAATCGAACCACTGACAACTTGAGTGGGAAGCACATATGCTATCCAGACAATTGATAATACTAACCTAAAATATGTGCTATCTGCCCCACATGGCTTCCAACTGCACCCGCGGCTCCACTCACTACTACAACCTCACCAGCCTTAGGTTGACAAAGTTTTAAGAGTCCAAAGTAAGCCGTATTGCTGCATCACAAACCATAAAATGAAAGGGTACAATTTTTGCATCTGAAGAAAATACAGGCACATTTTTATACACAATGAACCGTAAGTGGTGTCATTAATTTTAAGGGGTTATTCTTTGATAAGTTTCAAACAAAAAAACTTTAATACAATTTTGCTCGTTTTTGCTTGCTTTTCGAGATAAAAATTGTTTTATATGAAAAATTCAGAGCGTGTTTTGGGAAAGCTATTGATTTAATTCTCAATATGCTCATTCAATTTAAAAGAGCAGTGTATTATGATAACAAATGATTGAAAGAATTTTAGTTTTGTCCTTTAAATATGCAGAAATTTGATCCAAACAAATTTAATGCAACATTGTGAAATTCCCTTGCAGAACGAAATGTTACATAACTACAAGACATGGCCAACTATGAATACATCTCTTTTTAACCACAAAACAACACAGACTGTTAGTTCCGATTTTAGCCAGGGGTAATTTGTAGACTAGCTCTGAAATAATGCAATGTTGCATTATCTTGATAACAATGTAGTATCGGCTATACATTTATATGACAAAATATGTTTGTTTTGGTATAGAATACTCTGCAATACTTCAGTATATAATTACGACTCATACTGTACATAGGATAAGAATAAAAATATGTAGGCTATATGACTTTCACGTGTTATTTCGGCTTGGGAGCCATCTTCAGAACTACTTAGTATTACTAAACTTAGTTCAAGTTAATACGTGAAAGTCATATACATATCATGGATAAATATAATATGTACATATTTTTATTCCTAACTGATATAGTGTTAAAAGTTGTGTAATCAAGATATGTAGGATAAGAAGTTAAAACTAGGCCTATGTGTGGAAACTGGAAATATATTGTAAAGTGAGGCAAATTTATCTGTAAAACAAAACATACATTAAAAAATAAATCATGATATAAGCCCTTTGTGACTCAAAATAATAAAAAATACATAAAAAATGGAGAGAAATTAATGAACTTAAATATAATATGTTCTGTGCATCTGATATGGCTTAAATAAATATGTATAATTTTTCCCTGTTTTATGAAGTTTACCCCAGTGATCAAGTTTATTCCAGTTTGCAGTATGGAAAATTGTTAATTTCAGAGGAAATAGCGAGTGTACACAGCACGACGTACCCTAGAAGTCCTTCTCTAAAATTCTTGCCCCCTACCTAAACAGAAACTCAAATGATGCCTGTGCTCTACATCTGTGACATAATGCAAAAACCCAAAAATCTCGCATCACATTAGAACACAATATTAAAGCCTGAAATAATACTTAATTTTCCAATATGCATACTTTTTATATTTAAACCATATATTTCCGCATATAAGAGGAGATATCAATTTCGAGCACAACATTATGGTTTTAGCTTATATCTGTCCTTAAAGACGACCCCTAAAAACTATCAACTGTCATGGGAAAAAGTGAAAGTGGAAACAGTGATAAAATCCTCCAAAAAGTGAGGAATTTCTAATGTCATGGATGGCACAGAGGACGATTTGCTATAGAATACTGATGTCGAAGTAGAAACTGATTCTCCACATTCAGAATGGGACACATGACGATGCTGTCAACAGTGAAATTTGGGACGTACTTCATAGCTCTTTGCTTCGGACAATGGATGTGATTTATAGTATTTTTAATGGTTTTAATGTAGAATTTTAGGGTCTTTTTTTGTATTTTTCTAGTGTAGAATTTTAAGATATCTTTTTTTTATATCTGCTATATAAAATTATCCCCGCTTTTGTGGGTATTTTTTTATTATTCACTGTACTGGCGATGGTTTTTAAAGGACGATAAGATCCTTAGCATGGCTTCTTCCTGAAGAAAAGTGAAGCTGAGAGACCTATGTAGCAGATTTATGGTACGTAAAAGAATTTTGTCCTTGATAGAGAGCTACAGGCCATTTATCGCTCATGTCGAAATTTGTAGGAAGTGTAATGCACCCATATCAGTGGCCTACATGCACTTTGACTTGTCTTACATAACTTATATTTATGTACTATCATGTGGATAGTTCATTCATTCATTCATTCATCCATCCATTCATTCATTCATTCATTCATTCATTCATTCATTCATTCATTCATTCATTCATTCATTCATCCCATAGATTCGGAATCAGAATATAGGTAGGTACCTCTAGTGAAGATTTCAGGACCTACAAGGAATTTAGTTACACTTATTTGCTTTTAGGGGGCAGAGAGGCACATCGCCTTAACACACCTAGTATGCAAGTAAGGTATTATTACTAGGACGCGAGAGAGGAGAAATATAGTCCAGAGGCTCTAATTTAGGCTTGTAGGTTTTTAACATGCCTGAAAACTCAGTTTATTTGTTATGAACCATAATTTGTAATTCACTACATAACTCTGTAATTCCGACGGTCTAGAATCTATAATATTATTAGAACAACCTTATAAGCACTATCACCAAGAAGTTACAATTAGTACCTCAGTACCGTAATAAAAACTTATGATAGCTTAATCTACAGTACCAGTATGTAACCATGTTAAAATAGAGGAACAGTGATTTACATTTCATAATATCTTGACTTTTTAAAGCTTTTTTTGATTATGAAATAACGAAGTAACTTAACACATACTGGTAGTACCAGGTAATTCATATAGGCAGTAAGCTATGAGTTTAAACTCTTAATCCTTACCCAATCCTTCCAAGAGCTCCAAGAGCTAAAGACATGGGCAAATCTCCCATCTCGGGCACAAGGTGTGGTGGAAAATGAGTAGGAATTGGAGCTATGTTGCCATTTGCAATTGTATGTGTTCGCCAGCCAAAGAATCCAATCACATGTTTTCCAACAGCAAAGTCTTTGTGACGGCTTTCAATGACTCTGAAAATAATAACATTTAAAAGTATAAATTAAAGTGTCACAGTAAATCAACTGTAACGAGAAATGAATAAACTTATAAACATTTAATATAAATAAAATTCGTTCATAGTGCTGTAATATAGGTAGGCCTATTAATACGAGGGTTGTAAATAAAATAATGGCAACATAGACAGTACAAACATATTATTGAACTTACATGGAAAGTACATTTACATCCCTTCAATATAATCACCAGCGTGTTCCTATGTCTTTTGCCAACTCTGTGGTAACCGTTGAATGCCGTTAGCGAGGTTGTTTCTGTTGATCTCTCTGATATTCTGCCCTAATACATGAAGCACTGATGCAATATCTGGAAACCTCTTGCCTCTAAGTGGTTCTTTCAACCATGGGAACAAGTCGTGGTCACAAGGACTCATGTCAGGGGAATTCAGAGGATGTTCCAATACTTCCCAATACCATCTCTGTAGCCACTGCTTCTGCGACATGACGAGCATTATCATGCAAGGTGAAACGTGGATTGTCTCTCAGGAAATGTAAACGTTTGCGCCACATAGCTGGACGTACGTTGTGTTCGAGAAAATGTTGGTAGTATGCTGCATTGACATTTTGGTCTTGAGATATGGCATGGCTAATGATAATACCTTCACTGTCGTATGCCACTATCAGCATGACTTTCACCATAGAGGATTCATACTGCACTTTTTTTGGACGTGGTGACCTTTCGTGGTACCATTCAATAGACTAACGCTTTAGTTCAGGCTCATATGCCTTGCCCACATCTCGTCAATGGCAACAATACATTGCAGGAATACGTCCCCTTCATTGTGGTATCTCTGTAGATGGAGTTAAGCTATTGTGTATTGGTGCCACTTCTGTGCTTCTGTCAGGTTATGAGGAACCCAGCATGCTGCAATTTTTCTCATGTGGAAGTGTTCGTCACAAATGGATGGGCGACCTGTGCGAGCCATATGTTCCATCTCATTCTGACCCAGTTGAACTGCAGAGATTCATCTTGCAACCATCCGATATGGTAGTGGTCAATGCCACAAGCTTCAAGTAACCCTTGATGACATTGGCGTGCATTTCTACCACGGGCTACCTCGATTTTTATCCACGATCGCTGCTCAAGTTTAATAAACATGCTTTCGAGCAGTTTAAAATAGTGCTCTACATTTAACCACATACAATAACAACATCTGTTGTCATAGTAACCGGATTTATATTCATTACATCGACAATATCTCCAACTACAATCACCAGTTGTCTCCTATCGCATGACCCATTCCTGGCAGTGTTGCCACTACTTTATTTACAACTCATGTAATTAATCTTCTCAAATTTAAGACTGAAAGAAGCAAGTGTAAAATTAAAACTGTATATAGAGTACAATATCTACATTGTACGATATCTAAGTACTAATTACTAAACTCTATAAATCATGGAATATGCACCGGTAACTAACCTACTTGTATCATGAACGTCAATTTATTGAAGTGTATTAATTTGAAACAAAGTAGGCCTACCTACTCATGGTGAATCTAGAGCAAATATTTTGGGTAGGCTCAAACTTGGAAACAACTTGTACCTTCACTTACAATTTCAAAGCAGTATGATAGTCACTATTTTATAAATACCGTAGTCTATTTCAAAACTATAACGAATCCTTAACAGTTTTTTAATTGCTTTTAAATAATGCCTAAATTTTACATACTGTAATATAGAAATTTGATATGACTAAGGATGCAGAAGATCACTACAAGACAGTAGTTTCCGTTACAATTATGATTTAGGATAAGATAATTCATGTTTTAATTTACTTACGAAGAAATATAAAACAAATTTAAAAAGGCCTTTTCATACAGACACTTTTCCAGACTGGACTTAGAAAAACCTGAACCCTCTCTAGCAACAAGCCAGAACACACTTCTGTTGAGATAACACTCCAGAAAGAATAATATTCACTTACTTAGCAACTTGTAGACCAATCATGGTAGACCCCAGTGGATACCTTGACATATAAGAACGCATGTATGGATCCACACTCCACCACACAGCTTCACAAAGAATTTCTGTACACAAAGGAAATTTACGTACAGAGAAAGTGTTATTTTTATGAGTGTGTACTTGCTACGTTGGTAGAAATACTATAAAATAAAAATTATAAATGTTTATATTACTTGACTTGTTTAGTATTATTTTTATTTCTTTATTTATCGTTGATACTAGACTAGTTCATATTTTATTATTATTTATTTTAGAGCAAATTCCCAAATAATCCCAGCCAATAATAATAAAAAAAAGTTACCGGTAGTACAATATACACAAGAAATTAGGAAATTACGCTAGTTACCAAATAAATGAAAAGCAAAACATTAATTAATTGATGAACTAGTGGACTTAATCGTGTTAAATATGAAATATTCGTCCGGCTTCATATTTAACACGAGTAAGTCCACTAGTTCATCAATTAATTATATTCAAGTGTTAAAAGTGGTGTACGCAAGATTCAAAAATGGGCAAAACATTAATTTTAATGAATTTGTGCATTATTCTGTGATCTTTGGAAAACCCTCAATAAAGTCAGAGTGTATTAAATAAATTCGATTATAGCTTCATCAATTTTATATGCAGATGCAATGTAATAATACAATAATGTTATAATTGTATTTGTCCTCAGGAAAACCATTAAAACCGCAATTAGAGTAGGACTTAACTGGCCTTCATGATGAACCCAAAGTCTCCAAATAACAGAGCAAAATACTACCCTGCGATTGATCCTCAAAGATTTTACATTTATGCATCCATTATAAAAGAATCAGTTAATTTGTTCAATAAAAACAACTAACCAGGCAAAAGATCGATTTGTCATTTCTTTCACAATAGTTTTCAAATCCATTTGTCTCCTCCTTTATCATACACGTATTATTTTCATGGCATATCGAAATAGAAATCTTTGACTTCATTTATATTAGAATTTTCAGATGCATTATAATACATACTGTACTTTTAATATTGTGTATCGCATATTGACTATTGCAGCAAACTCGGCAATAAGGAGGAGAAGGTTGAAATTATTACTATGCTAAATTATAAATGATTGATGGGAGCAAGAAAATTTCTTTTAAAGGGTGACCATATTTCCTAGAGACAAAAATGGAACTGGGTCCACATAATATTCTGAATTCACTTTAATGTTTTTTATTCTTTTTCTTGCTCTGTGTCACTTGTTTTGTATCAATGTTTTTGCGTAATTGAATGTTATTAATTAGTTTTTTCTTCAACAAATGTTTATGCTGAGTCTTACCTTAGTGCTAAAATTTAAAAAATCCAAAAATGACCCACTCTCGCTAATATGCGGTGCCATTTAATACACTATTTTGATGCGGTTCCTTGAAGAGCATCTTATCGAAGTTTCACTTTATTATTATTATTATTATTATTATTATTATTATTATTATTATTATTATTATTATTATTATTATTATTATGATCATTATCATCATTACTATTATTATTATTATTATTATTATTATTATTATTATTATTATTATTATTATTATTATTATTATTGAATGAAAAAACGATGGAAAATTTTGTTACTTGAACATAATATTGCAAATTACCACTATTCTTCAATGACAGAACCCATACAAGAATTTAGATAGACAAGGATTGTATTCCATCTCGATCTTACCATGAATATTTCTCAGATGAAGTAATCTTACAAAGCAAATTTCGGTCTTTCAATAACCTAGCATAAAACTTTTTACATTCCATGATACAATTTTGCCTCACAACTAACATAGCCCTCATTGCCTCGACATGTAACCTAGATTTATCCTTTGTTCACATGCCGGTACTGTTCTTAACAGAAAATATTCCCTCAACAGGTGCTATACTTTTTGAAAGACAGAGAATAAATTCTACAATATTACACAAAATCTTGGAAGTCTAAACGTTTTTAGCTCATTTGAGAAAAGTCTGTAACCATCTATTTAGGAATGTTGTCCTTATTCCATGTACATAGCACTTACCATCATTCTGTAATATGGGTAGATCTTCTTCAATTATCAGAAAGTCACTTTCTTTCGGCTCTCCATCACAATATTTATCAAGGACGAATTTTCTAGCCTTCACCATTTGGACGTCTTTTAATCACAGAAGAGAACTAGTACGCATATATAGAGAAGCTCTGAAAAATATCGAGATTGCAATTTTCAGTCGCAGAACACCAGTAATGTAGTTAACAGCAGACTATTATCTCTGATAAAAATATTCTTCTACATAAATTGGTTTTGAGTGAAAAACAGACTAGTAAAACTGACACAGCAAAATTATTTTATGATAGCAGAATGTGGCACTGTTACGTTACTGTGCTGTTTTTTTCTTATCACATAGACTATGTTTGCATAGGTGATTAAGTATCCCAGCAAAATCCACTCACATTATCAATTTGATATCTATATCAGTGATAGTAAAAATGTTACAAACACAACAAACCAATAGCATAAAAAAGTAAAAAATAAAAATCTTGAAACCATATGAAATAGGCTTTTCTGTAAGTGAACATCAATGAAAGAAAAATATAAATCTTCATATACCGTACTAATTTATAAATGGAAAAATAATAACTAGAGACGAGAATTTCATGCACTATAAAATCCCAAAATATGATGCATTCATGCACGATCAAACTATGAAACATGCATGATCAAGCGAAAAATACATTAAAACATGCACTTTCATTTTTGTTCCAAATTTCTTATTTCACTCGACTTTTCTTTTTTGCACAGTTAACAACTAAGGTTCCTGCTCTTGCCAGTCAATATGTTTTTGTAGGCAGAGAATGACCTCTATACATCGCAAGAAGTTATGGGTGCAAACTTGAATGAACCTTTTTCTGTTACTTAGTTTTTTTTTTTTTTTTTTTTTTTTTTTTTTTTTTTTTTTTTTTTTTCAGTCCTGATTCCTGAAGCTAAAACGAGGGTCATAGAAATCGAGAAACTGAGGTGTCTACTCAAAACTATTAAAACATGCATTTAAACTCTAGATCTAGGATTTAAACTGAATATAATATAATGTATATTATATGAATGATTATGCTAAAAATTGCATAAATATGCATTATGCATGTTTTTATCCCCAAAAAGGCCAAAACATGCAAACATGCACGGAAAAAGTACACATATTTGGAACTGGAAAGTAATGAAATGGATAAGTATTAAGTTTGAGCTATGTCGTATGTTCCTATAAAGACATGCATTTGCATGGAATTCTCGTCTCTAGTTATGTCTATCCAAGCCAAGAACCGTATTAGACCAAAGCAATATGAGTCCTGACTGATCTGCGATTGGTTGAAAGCCAAAACCTATAAATGCTATCGGTATAAAATATAGTCTGAATGAATGAATGAATGAATGAGAGGGAAATGGAGGAGAAACTTTAAAAGGTAGGCAAAAATGCGTCCTTGCAAGGAAGTTTGGGGTTGATTGAGAAAATTGAATATGTGAGCTCCAAGCCTGTTGGCCACTTGTCTCACTCAAGAGTTTTGCTGCTCCATTGTAGAAGCTCTAGAAAATTTTGAAGGGGAAAATGCAGAAAATCGATGTGACCTAATAGCTACCAGTACCACATAAAGGGAAAGAGAGAAATGCGAATGCGGTGAAGAAACTGACTGCAGGATCGGAAGAAGAAATGCCGGAACTTGTAAGTCTGCACATTGAAAGGTACTGTGTCCTTTCACAGTGAGAATGCAGTCGAGTAAACTGGCTCGTGTAACAGGTGTGATGTTCGAAGGCTAAGCCAAGACCACCGGAAGAACGCTGGGTGTTGTAAGTCTGCACATTGAAATATACAAGTGTTCTTTTTCGCAGTGAAAGTAGAGTCGAGTAACCTCGTTACAGGATAATGTATGGAAGCTAAGCCAGGGCATCTATGTCGAAAATTTATTTTGGAAAAATACCAGGGTATTTATAGGGAAGGGCATGTAGGTCCGTGGCCCATTTCTTTCAGGGCTCATCACAGTTCGACTACATTTAAACGTGCGCGTCTTGTCATTGGCCGCTGATGATGTTATACACTTCCACTTTAGTCACACTTGGTAAACAGCTGTTAATTAATATAAGCTACTGTCCTGCTCGGCAGCAAGCATGTATTAGAATGTGCAACAACCCAGCCAGCTTAAGACATAAACAAAGAGGATGCTGGAAATAACAGCTACACGACTGTAACTAACGTTTTTTCACACATATGTCAATTCAAATCCGTGCAATATAATTCTAATTAACAATTATGTTAGATTAAAAGAAATGTAATGTACCTATATATTAATGTGTACTTGATCTTTTCTGTTTACCACAGGGCGTAGTGTTAGCTACATTGTAGTATGGTTCTTGGCATGAATAGATATTTTTTGCACGATAGTGTTTTTTGTTGTAGAAATGTTATGGTTTATTTAACGATGCTCGAAACTGCCGAGGTTATATCAGCGTCGCTGGTGTGCCGGAATTTTGTCCCGCAAGAGTTCTTTGACATACCAGCAGTTGCGTGTGGTAGCATGACGTGAAGGGAAGCAGTGCCTGTATGTATGCCCTTGCTCGACTGGGCTTCGATGCCTGTTGCCTACATACAGGGTTTCCATGGAATTGCTTCCCCGAAAACGTCATCACTGCACGCCACTGCATGCCAATAAATCTACTGACATGAGCCTGTCGCATTTAAGCACACTTAAATGCCATCGACGTGGCTCGGAAACGAACCCGCAACCTCGGCCATAGAAGGCCAGCGCTATACCAACTGCGCCAACCAGGCCGACTTTTTTTGTTGTATTTACAGCTATTGTTGAAAGTTAGAATTCCCACCTGCTCTGCTAGTTTTTCAAACTCTTCCTCGATTTTGTAAAGAGCACTTCCCAACTTTGTATCGTAATATACTATTGCGGCACTTGTGCAATAATGTGGTATATTGTGCATGATTTTGGCTAATAAAAGCTGTTTATAATACTGATGTACAAAAAATAAAAGTACCTTAACATAATTAGGGCCTACATACAAAAAATTAAAAATTAATTTTCGCTTACTACAATATTCTAGAAATCATTTACCTTAGTTTATAATAATAATAATAATAATAATAATAATAATAATAATAATAATAATAATAATAATAATAATACCAATGGCAAAAGAAGCTTTTAATAGAAAAAGGAGCATCTCCTGCAGACGTCTGGAAAAATAACTAAGGTAGAGGCTAGTGAAATGCTTTGTGTGGAGTGTAGCATTGTATGGGGGCAGAAACATGGATATTACGACGAAGTGAAAATAAACTACTAGAATCATTTGAAATGTGGATATGGAGAAGAATGGAGCGTATGAAATGGACAGACAGAATAAGAAATGAAGCTGTGCTGGAAAGAATGAATGAAGAAAGAATAATGCTGAAAGTGATCAGGAAGAGAAAAAGGAATTGCCTGGGTCACTGCCTAATGAAGGATGCACTATTGTAGGGCCGCGGTAAGTAGCGAGCGGAGCTCCCTAGTCTGAGAATGACCCCTGATCACATATGTATGACATAATCGCGACAACAGAGACGCCTTGACAGCGTTCTACAATAGTACTACCGTACAAAAAACATTCGCTCTACAGATGAAGTGAATTTCCGCAAATGATAACAAGACAACTCTCTATGGCTATATTGGCAAACTTTTATTTATGCTCATAAGCTCATTACTGAAACTAGTGTGTACTGCACAAATTCCTTATGACATTATTAAACATTAAGCAATACTTACTTACTTATTGGCTTTTAAGGAACCCGGAGGTTCATTGTCGTCCTCACATAAGCCCGCCATTGATCCCTATTCTGAGCAAGATTAATCCAGTCTCTACCATCATATCCCACCTCCCTCAAATCCATTTTAATATTATCTTCCCATCTACGTCTCGACCTCCCCAAAGGTCTTTTTTCCGCCGGCATCCCAACTAACACTCTATATGCATTTATGGATTTGCCCATACATACGTGCTACATGCCCTGCCCATCTCAAGCGTCTGGATTTAATGTTCCTAATTATGTCAGGTGAAGAATACAATGCGTGCAGCTCTGCGTTGTGTAACTTTCTCCATTCTCCTGTAACTTCATCCCTCTTAGCCCCAAATATTTTCCTAAGAACCTTATTCTCAAACACCCTTAATCTCTGTTCCTCTCTCAAAGTGAGAGTCCAAGTTTCACAACCATATAGAACAACCGGTAATATAACTGTTTCATAAATTCTAACTTTCAGATTTTTTGATAGCAGACTAGATGACAAAAGCTTCTCAACCGAATAATAACAGGCATTTCCCATATTTATTCTGCGTCTAATTTCCTCCCGAGTATCATTTATATTTGTTACTGTTGCTCCAAGATATTTGAATTTTTCCAACTCTTCGAAGGATAATAAGTAAGTAAAATACAAATATATACATAGACTGGCCACCTTGAATATTTTAAAATGGCACTTTCTTACTGAAAGTACATGGCTGGAAAAGGAATGAGAAAGATAAAAACAAATGTTGGAGCACTGTAGGCGCGGTCAAGGTCTGCAATAGGCTGTGGTACCAATGTTGTTGATATAATTATGTTTTATTTAACGACGCTCTCAACTGTAGAGGTTATATCAGTGTCGCCGGAGTGCCGAAATTTTGTCCCGCAGGAGTTCTTTTACATGCCATTAAATCTACTGACATGAGCCTGTCGCATTTAAACATACTTAAATGCCATCGACTCGGCCGGAATTGAACCCGCAACCTCGAGCATAGAAGGCCAGCGCTATATGTTGTTGTTGATTTAATTTATAGTTTATTTAACGACGCTCGCAACTGCACAGGCTATATCAGCGTCGCCGGTGTGCCAGAATTTTATTCAGCAGGAGTTCTTTTACATGCCAGTAAATCTACTGACATGAGCCTGTCGCATTTAAACACACTTAAATGCCATCGACTCGGCAGGAATTGAACCCGCAACCTCGAGCATAGAAGGCCAGCGCTATAAGTTGTTGCTGTAGTTGTTGTTGTTGTTGTTGATTTAATTTATGTTTTATTTAACGACGCTCGCAACTGCAGAGGCTATATCAGCGTCGCCGTTGTGCCGGAATTTTGTCCAGCGGGAGTTCTTTTACATGTCAGTAAATCTACTGACATGAGCCTGTCACATTTAAACACACTTAAATGCCATCGACTCGGCCGGACTCGAACCCACAACCTCGAGCATAGAAGGCCAGCGCTATATGTTGTTGTTGATTTAATTTATAGTTTATTCAACGACGCTCGCAACTGCACAGGCTATATCAGCGTCGCCGGTGTGCCGGAATTTTGTTCAGCAGGAGTTCTTTTACATGCCAGTAAATCTACTGACATGAGCCTGTCGCATTTAAACACACTTAAATGCCATCGACTCGGCCGGAATTGAACCCGCAACCTCGAGCATAGAAGGCCAGCGCTATAAGTTGTTGTTGTAGTTGTTGTTGTTGTTGATTTAATTTATGTTTTATTTAACGACGCTCGCAACTGCAGAGGCTATATCAGCGTCGCCGTTGTGCCGGAATTTTGTCCAGCAGGAGTTCTTTTACATGCCAGTAAATCTACTGACATGAGCCTATCACATTTAAACACACTTAAATGCCATCGACCTCGGCCGCGATCTAACCCGCAACCTCGAGCATAGAAGGCCAGCGCTATACCAACTGCGCTACCGAGGGCGACGTTGTTGATGATGATGATGATGATGATGATGATGATGATGATGATGATGATGATGATAACTTAGTTCATTATTTATTCGAAGTCTTCAAATATAAATCTACAGTTGGATGGTTCACTTTTGCAGATAATTTGACAGGTGTTATTTGTTTTTAAAACCATCTACAGTGTTCAGTACATAGCTAATTTACCAAATTATTTCAATGAAAAATAGCTTGTAAATCAACTTTGAAATTTCTGAATTACAAGTAATTAGGCGTACTATCAGTGTAAAATTTCCTTAGAGGAAAAAATAAATAATCGACTTAAAATTTATTTTTAAATAATGCGAATTATTGATGAAACAGCAATGACCTGTAATGACAGTAGAAATAAAGTCTTGGCTCTTTTTACCAGGAGTTGTTTCAATGTCATCTGGTCGCTCGCTAGCCATTTTCCGGATTCTCATGACATTTGCATTACTAACGCCGGCGTATTTAGCAGCTCTGGACGTGGCCTGCCTTAGGGGAGCGATTAGCCTCTTGTTTCGAGCCTCTTCGTCGCAACATTCTATTATATTCTTTATAATCTTCCTCTCTCTACTATGTATTACTTGGCCACGCCGTCGAGTTGATCTTAGTTGCTCCATTGCTAAATACAAACTGTGAGGAGGTAATGTTTTCGTACTGGTGATACTCAGTGTTATCTGAGGTCCGCAGAATGCACACAGAGGTGACGAGGTTGTCGTCTCTTTTCCCCACTTCCCCGCTCTCAGAAGTCTCTACTTACCGCGGCCCTACAATAGAAGGAATGGTGAACGGGAGAAAAGTTCGGGGCAGAAGAACATGTGGAGACTAAGAGGAAGGCGGAAAGTAGAAAAGATTGGAGAATGCTGGGTTTGCAGTGAAAGATCTGCCTTCGGGCAGAACACTATGAATGAATATATTACTACTACTACTACTACTACTACTACTAATAATAATAATAATAATAATAATAATAATAATAATAATAATAATATAAATTCGCAATTCCATATCGAGATATTGATCGTTTATAATAATTTAGACAGAAGTGAAGTACCGGTATGATAAAATCATGAACCGAGATTCGTGATATGTTCAGAATGTGGATATCAGTTATCACAAATCGATTCTCACAAACTTAATATTAACTGTCTAAAGCAGTGGTCGTCAGCACTCGCTGAAATGTGCAATGGGTACGCGGTGCCGTCCTGTGTGCACTGTCGTGCAACAGGGAGAGATAGCATATCCGCTAGCAGCTAGGAGAGCACTATAGTGCACTGCGTTTTCCGCGGGTAAGAGAGACTAGCCCCAGCGCGTGCTCTGTGCTGACGACCCCTGGTCTAAAGTATGTGGGCTTCCTTTAAGTCGTACTGTTGCATTTCATGCAAATAGAACCTGCGTCACATAACCTAAAGGCCTACCATTTCGCATTTAATGCCGAGACTTGTCTCTCTCTTTCGTAACCCTATAAATTTATTTCTCCTGTATGTGCCTAACATATAAACATTAGGGCTACTAATATTATACTTAAACTTAACATAAACAATGAACAGAAACACTTGTCACTGTATAGGTCGGAGTCTGCGCTGTAGCGTGGTGGACTGCACAGGCAGCAGCATTAAGACGACTGCGTCATACAATTTTCATACAATTATCAAATGTTTACTACTACATCGATATTGTATGGAAAAATCGGACTCATCATCAACAAGGTAGTATTAAAATGTATTACATTATAGAATTCAATGCCTGTCTTCATAATAACTGAGTGATTTTTTAATTTCCATATTAACAGACCGTACCGAACGCACGCGGAGAGTTCGATTGCTGCAATTAGGTGACAAATCACGTTACGTATCACGGCGGCGTAATACATTTCGCATCAAATGTTTATTTACCTCAATATTTTTCTTATCTTGAATTCGGTATAGAAACTCCTATCCTCTTGGGTGGTGTTAATTATTGAAAGGAAACCGGCTTCCCTTTAATCGTTAGTGTTAACCTTTAGAAAACTTCGATAATAATGCAGAGGAACTAGAGGAAGTCGCCAGAGTATCAAATGAGCGAGCAGACTTTAACGAGGCTTGTGGGGTTGCCTATCGTCCAGGCTTACCAGGAAGGTCTTTATACTGTAACTTACTGGTTTTTAAGGAACCCGGAGGTTCATTGCCGCCCTCACATAAGCCCGCCATTGGTCCCTATCCTGAGCAACATTAATCCAGTCTCTACCATCATATCCCACCTCCCTCAAATCCATTTTAATATTATCTTCCCACCTACGTCTCGGCTTCCCCAAAAATCTTTTTCCCTCCAGCCTCTTTATACTGTAACAGGTTAACTAAATAATTTAACGTGTATCCAAATAAAAAGACGTTTTGTGATACTTTTTTCACTAACACATGGGAGCAAATGCATTATTTTGTACTGTAATACGTTCGAATTTCGAACAAAGTTTTTATTCTCATAAGGATTGTAGACTGCAAAAAAAAAGCATTGAAAGTAATGTTCCTAAATAATAATAATAATAATAATAATAATAATAATAATAATAATAATGTTAGGGCCTATATAAACGATATCGCTTTCACTTCAAAACTACCGGTATCACGAAAGAATTACAAGAAATTCACATTAAATATTGTTGCTTTTTAAATAAAAGAACCATATGAATAAAATAATGTCACAACTGTTAGCAAAAGTTAATATTTTCTGAACCAGTGCAGAAATTTGTTTAGGAAAGTTGTGTTACGGTACATTATGAAAGGAAACAAGTCACGTTGCGGTCCACGATCTTCTATCCGAGGATGAAAAAATACTGTATTTCGGAATCTTTGATACACGGCAACGAACATTTTAGAATCCCACGATTTGGAAATCGTAGCCAATAGAGCTCTCTTGCTATTCCGTGTTTATTCTGGAATACATGTGATCGAAATACATGCGTATGGTCTTAACTGGCGGGCGTTTCATAGTGTCATCATTCATAAAACATCAGACAGTGAAATGTGTGAAAAGGCCCCGTTCAGACGATACGGAATTTCTCGAAACGGGCATTTGTTCGAATCGACTTCGTGCTCACAGCAGTGTACACACACTTCGATTTTTCCCGTCATTCATTCATTCATAATGTTCTGTTCAAGGACAGGCCTTCTTTCTGTGCATAAATTTAATTACATTAAATATGTTTTATTCACATCTATTATCTACGAAGTATTTCATTCATTCAACTCGTATATCGAAGTATTTCATTCATTCAACTCGTATATCTCCCACTGAATCAAAAGGACGGAAGAGAAGACTTTCCATCGGGTCCAGTCAGATGTTTTATTTCTCCCCAGGATTTCCCCATAGACTCTGCTTACAGAATAGGCCTAGGCCCCCTACCGGTATTTAATGAAATTAATCATTAAACTTATGCATGAGAAAAAATCGAATTGTGTGTACATTGCTGTCAGCACGAAATCGATTAGAATAAATGCCCGTTTGAGAAATTTCCGTACCGTCTGAAAAGAGCCTTACGGGAAAACTATTTATAGAGCAAGGGAAAAAAATAAATAGGGGTTTTTCTTTACCTTGTACGAAGGAGGGATCCGAAGGTTTGCACTGGAGCCTATTCTGTGAATGATTAGGTAGCCGAACGGCCGCGCTCTTGTACAAGTACAGCAAGCCGCACAGAGAACTTAACCTGGGCCATTGTATGGATAATGATGATGATATTGCGAATTAATGATGGCGAAATGAGTCCGAGGTCCAACACCGGAAATTACCCAACAATGTTCTTTTACATGCATTTTTCTTAAATAAATATCAAAATATTTGCATGTATGCTTCAAAGATAAAAAAAAATGTAAGCAAGAAGCACGATTAAATATATTCATTAGAATTTACACCCACATTTTGAAACTTAATTCGAATTAAAATAATAGAACAGTTATCACAATTCTGTTATTGTGAAATACTTATACAAAAAGAATTAGATACACAGTATTATGCATTTACAAGAGAGCCTACATTTTGTAAATGATAGCCTACAGTAAAATGGTTCAAATATCTTTAAGTCTGTCTTGCACGGAACCATTTTTGCGTTTGCACAGAATGAGCATCTTCACAAAATTAATTGAAATGAAAGTAATGTGATATTATCAGTACCGGTACGGTAATCTTATGTTTCAGGGGTGTAAATTCTGGGAAATGTTCAATCCCTGATCACATATAATAAACATATACGTAATCAGGGGTTCAATATATACACAGAATCACCTTAAAACTTAGAAATTACTGTGCCCTTACTTTAAAAAGGGAGGGGCAGAAATTGCTTAAAATGTACCGGTAACGTTTACATTTTAAGGGTATAAATCCTGGGAGATATACATATATATATATATATATATATATATATATATATATATATATATATATATATATAAGAAGAAATAGAAATGCTCTTAGTATAGCCACAATATACGTAGGGTATTCATAATAGAGAGAGGTGTAAATTCTGGGAAACGTTTTAATACGTAGGTACAAAATCACTTTTAATGTATCCTGCAACCTGCACAGCAACACAATAGCGAAACTTAATTGGGACTCAAGAGATAAGATAATTTAAATTAACAATCCAGTGTCATTGGACAACAAAACAACTTTTAATGTACCGTAAAACGGGGCTACTTTGCTCCTATAGAGACTACTTTTTCCCAAAATTTTAAAAAGATCCACCGGCATCTGATGGGCACTGAATTAAGCATTACGCATTAGTTATAGCATAATATCACAGAATTAAATCGTAAGAATCTGCCATAAAATTTAAATCGAAAGAGGTGGGTGTATATTAATGTTATGTACAATTAAGTTGTGATTAACAATCCATTACCGGTAATCGTTTTCTTGAATATTCCTTTATTACTCCGTTATTGTCTTGTGTATCATGTAGAGTAACATGACGCAGACATGGGATTACTTTGCACCACGCAAAAAGTGGAGCAAAGTAGCCCCCACCACGTTCCTCTTGCATTATCGTCACCATAATCACTATTTTTTTTTTTATGTTTGGACTGTTTGTGTGTAGTCTCATGTTCTTTTCTTTGTATTTGATATTAATCAGTTATGAGTAAGATTTCCATCTTTTAGTTGTACTGAATTCCATTTAAATAATATTTATGTGTAGGGACTAAATAAATTATGGTGTTTGTAATTTTTTATACCGGTAATTAAAGCAGGTAACCTCCTATGTAGCACCTCGTTTATAACAAAACTTGCAAATTTCTATTCAAAATTATCCATTTATCTCCTGGCCTAGTATGAGTGGTGTCTTGTTGATGTCACTTGTAGGGTCCAGATCTGTCTTCGGACAGTTGACTAAACAACAAATACCTAGCCATTTATATTTGTGAGATCACTATTACAATTAATGTAATTGGTATGACTATAAAGCGTTGATTTTCAAAGTGGAGCAAAGTCACCCTCCCATATGGGCTCTTTTGCTACATTTTTTTAAATGGCCATTAACATTTTTTGAAATTACAAAAAGAAAAGAAAGTAATTAAAGTCAGTACCTAAAGTAAAGAACTTAACACAGAATCATTTTCTGACAATGTTAGACAATTTACTTTGTATTTATTATGTTTTCTTTTAAATGTTGTTAAATATAATGAAGCAAAGTAGCCCCGTTTTACGGTATCTAAAATCACTGAGAAAAACTAGTAATCCTTATGACCAGGCTGATTGTAATCATACAGTTGGGCCATTATTTTGTAATTATGTGTTTATGGAGTAAATTATGGTAAAATTGTATTACTCTTAGGTTCAAATTTTCTGAAAGCCTTAAATGTGTGTTGGAAATGTTCTACAGTCTCCTACAGATTATCATATCACTTTCGATTTACAAAATTGATAGCTCACGCATGCGCGTTAACTAAATTTCGATTATCGAAAAGTTTAATATTTTGTACACCACTCATGAAGATCAATTTAAAAATATAGTTTTCCATACAAACCAAAATTAAAAAGCTTCGTGTTTTATATTATTCAATATGTTGCTTTATCATGTGAGTTGCCCAATCGCAAGAATGCCAACATGACCCTAGAAGCAAATATTCATTACAGTACATATTCTATTACATATACACAAATTATAGACGAAATTGCAAAAAGTAATGTTTTTTGTACATATGAAAAAACTAGTATGATGCTCTTCTAATATAGCATATTTACCACATATTACACACAGTTATATTTACGTGGTTGTGATAAAAATTATTGTAGATAAAAATGTTTATTATTGACACTATGTTACTGTAACCGTCATCCATGGATTTTATATAGTAAGCCTTATTCAGTCATTTTATTAGTTATGATATTATTACCTTTTAAAGAAACGGTATATTATCAAGAGAGATTGACTCGGCCTTTGCAGTAATTCAGAATTACTTGTGATTAGTTCTTTTTTCGTAAGCCGAATTGTTCCTGCATTGTTCTATACAGTAGTTGCAAAAAGAAAGCTGCACTGAGACAATGCAAAGTACAAATCCCAATGATGAAAGAAACTGAGTTAAATCGGACTTAGATTTTAGTCTGAAAGTCCAACCAAGACATAAACATGCAGTTGTTTACGTTATTTAATCATTTTGCGGTCTTAACTATTAATAAAATTTAATAATTTTCGTCTGCTGCTGAACTGCAGTTGATCATGAGGGTCCAGAATAAAAAAGAATAGTGCAACAATTACATAGTTTAAACAATGAATTTAACAATTATAATATTATTAAACATACATGCTCCATTGCATTTTGTTTACGAGACTCGGCACTTCAAAGTTGGCCCTATTGCTTAGAATGGCTGTCAGTCAGTAATGGCGGATTTGCTTTTGTTGGAAATTTTAAGCCTTTACTTCTCAATAAATTATTTCTTCTTGACTTACAGATAGATTGATCTTGAAATAATACATACAGATGTCGTCAAGTCTGATTACAGTTTATAAGGTCTGAAGTGGTAGGTATGGAAGGTATAGAATAGTTAACATGACACTAACCTCAATTTTATATACAGTAAAACTTACGCGGAGGAACTGTCATTTAAAGTCAAGCCTTTCGAAAGTCTTAAAATATTTTATGTTGTAAGGATTACAATGCCCGTAAAATAATGTTCAGAATTTTATCCGTTGTAAATATGTTTTGTAAATGAAAGTAATACAGTACCTAGTCCGTAAACTAATACTCGTAAAACTTCCTAAGCTCTTTTACTGCTCGTCATTTGCTGTATAGCATGTATTTCAACGGTATGTTCGTTAGATTGTCCATTTGAGATATAGGAATTTTGAAATATTTTAGTATCGAGTTTTTCAATTAATTTTATGTTATAATTAGGTATAGAGAGATTATTAAGCCTACATTAAGAGTAGATAGTTCGTTGAATATTAATGAGGCGAGCCATTAACATGTAACTTTTAAATAAAAAAAAATGTAGCGTCCATTATAACGCATTAAATGATCCTTAGATTAAAACTTAACAAAGTAGAAAGAAGATTAGATTCCATTCAACTCCCATTATAGTCTACTATGTGTCTATCTCTTGTTCGCCTTGGCTTTCCTTACGGAACACAATTTCTCACAACCTTCCAACTCCTCGTCAACAGCTTCACATTCCTCAAGTGTGTAACTTACTGCATTTCTACGAACGATATTTTCCTCCTATCTTGTTAGCAATCGTAAGATAGTTATTTCGTGGATACTTTCTTCAAAGATCTTTGTAGGGATTCTTCTTGTTTTCTTTAATTGGATATGGCTTGCCGATCCAAGGCTGTGATCTTAGTATCTTTCACAACATTTAAGTCCTTACATATTATACAGTACAATATTATTGGATGTTAAACTCCAGCGTTCTTCTTCAGTTTGCAGAGATTAAATTCTACACGTATCCCAAATCTTTTGCAAACACAGCATAATATTATGACTTGCATGTTTCAGTCCTTACATTTTTTAAAGTTCTTTAGATATTACACAAAGAAATTATACAATTAAAATAAGATTATTGGAGGAGGTTAACCTATATAGTTTCCAGTGATGAACGAAAAATCTTGGGAGGATAAAGATGTCTGGAGGAGGCTAAGTCGGAAGACCCATACAAACGGAAACGTTCATTAGAGAAAGAAGAAGAAGTTTCCATGTATATGAATTCTGTTAATAATGATGTCTTCTTTTCCGTACTAAAAGATGTAGTATTTCTCCAGAAAAGCTACATCTAAACTGGCTTCTGTGAGACATACGTATATAATGATAACTACGTGGTTTTCGTTTGCAGCCACAAATAGGCCCTTTCAACATAAAACTCGTTTGATACTTACCTGTATATTGTAATGCACTGTTGTAGCCCTCCGCCACACTTGTTACAAATAATATAGACTAACATTCAAGAGGTCCAGAACACAATACTAGGGAAACAGACCATTTCCCTAGTAATTCGGCCTGGACCTTTCGCGTGTTATGTTGGTAATTAATAACATGCAGGGGACGCTACTGCAGTGCATTACAATAATTATATAGGAAAATATCGAACAGTTTTTATATTGAATGTATTTGTGGCTGCAAACTAAAGCCACTTGTTTATCACCGTATAGGTACATATCACAGAAATGAATAAAGCGAAAGAAAATTGTACCTTCTTGGGTGTAGCTTTTCTGGGGAATACCCAAAAACACGCTTGAAAAATACATAACCCCATATCATACTGTATCTACGATAAATTCAGTGTTTCAATTCTTCTCTCTGTTGTATATTATAATCTTTTACTTTAACAGAGTAACTAATATCCTGGGCAAAGAATTTTTATATTAAATCAGAATATAAGAGGTAAGTGGAAGAACATGAGTGAAATCGAAAGACAAATTCTTGTGCTTGATGGTGGATTTTCAACACAATTGAATTGCAATGTTGAGGACAAAGTGGATGGTACACCTTTGTGGACTGCAAGTTTCCTTGCTACTAACCCAGATGCTGTTATTAAAACACATTTGGATTTCTTAAGAGGTATGTCTTTCTCCATTGAGTGTGAAAATTCCGTGAAGAATGTTAGTATTTTTCCTTTAAACAATAATAAAATTTATAATTGCAATAATTGAAAACTGAATTTCATAATACAGATACCTGTTTAAATTAAATCTCATTCCTTTAGGGGGAAAAAAAGAAGAAAAAAAACAACTATCTTAGCATACAGCAAGTGCTAATTAATTTTCTCGTCAAATGCTAAACTATAACCATCATAATTTGAACATTTAATAAATTTATAAAAAGAATTCAGTGACTTTGTTTTCAGTATGGTGTTGGTGCTGGGAAAGGATGTGCCAGCAGAGAGAGAATTCATGACAAACACAGCATACAAAGTATAAAGTAAATTCATTGGCATTTATTCCTACAGTAATTTTAAATTGAAATTGCATATCTGAGATGCATATTTCGTATTTGTTTTTGCCTACATAACCACTTCTTTATTTTGATACAATGAGGGAGTAAAAATTTGACACATTCATCGTGTTCAATGTGCATATTTGCCATTTATTATCAGCATACAGTAGCCTTTAGCTAGTTTTATTACAAATTATAATTGCCAAAATAAATATTTGGAGTTGATACACAGTGACTTGGAAAACACGTACATTATTTGTGATGCTAGGGCTATAAGCCAACACAAGACTTAATTCTTAAATAGCACCATTTCTTCCCATTGCAGCTGGAGCTGATGTAATAATAACAGCAACATATCAGGCTAGTGTTGGGGGATTTATTACATACTTGAAACTTAGTGAAGAGGAAAGTTACAAATTGATCAAGCATGCAGTACACTTGGCAAAAGAAGCTGTATCCTTGTTCATGAAAGAAGAAGAGGACGCCAATAAAGGTTAATTCACTAAGCAGTAGCTATGAGATAAAATTTCTGTTGTTAATGAAAACATATTTTATACATTTCCAATTTGAGGTAAGAGGTAAGAATGGTGAAGATATTTTCATACATTCTTGAACCAGAGGAAATAATTCAGAAAGAAGCAACCATTTTTATGATTTTGGCCCCATGTAAATATAAAATTATTTTATTAATACTCCACTTAGGTTTACTGTAACATTTTGACTTAAAATGGAACATAATCACAGAAATGGGACAGATGTAACAAGCTACTGCATCCTTACCATCGTATTATGACAGTAAACTTTTAAAACTTAAAATGTTAATATATTATGAATACTATAACTGAAACATCACTACAGGATTTCTATAATCTTTTCCTTCTCCACTTACAAACCCATTATTTCACGAAATTCTTTCAATTTGTATAAGAGCTGTAAATAAATTAAGAAAATAATAATAATAATAATAATAATATACATGTAAAAATTGGTGTAACATGGTCAGGGCTTTAAAAATGTGACGGTGACTCACCAGTCGGGCAAAAGCTTCAGTAGTCAGCATGGTCGAACTACAAAAGTGCGGTTAAAAATCAGAATTTTTTTCACTCATCATAGACGAGCAGACAAGGGCTTTTTTTAAGCCCTGAACATGGTGTTTCTGTCCATATTCTGAGTTCAGTAACTGTTAATTAATTTGAAAGTCTGCATTTCTAGTATAATATTGCTGGACATGTCTGGTGACCAGTTCAGTTGTCATTGAGAACATCTAATAAAATAAATGAACAGTGAAAGAAGTAACTCCTATGATCTGTGGACTCATACACTCTGTGTGCTCCAACGATATCAGAGCAGTGAAAGAGATGCCTCACTACAACTCTCAACAAAAATTTCAATTCATGTGCACATGCTTAGCATTGGTTTCAGAGACGAATTGAATATTTTGTAAGATGAATGTAGGTATTACAGTATAAGTTATTCTTAGAATTTCTTGCTTTACTCTTCTGTTATTCTAATATATTTGATACTTAAAAATATATAATTATGGCCTTTTCTTAAATTTTAACAACTGATATGATAGAGTGCACAATCTTTCATCCCTGTCTTTCATACTCCTCTCTTGCACAAAAATGGTTTCGGAATGCATAGATAAAGTGTCAGATCTCTAGATCAAGTTTTGGAACAGTGTTTCCCATATCTCTTAGTATGATATAGGCCTAATCATCTTAGAAAAACACAAATTAGAATCACAGCAAACTCCTAATTATCCGTGTTAATAAGGACCTGGAATTATATCGATAAAAAGAGGAACATATAATTAAAAATACATAATTTTTATTTATAAAATACTCATAATATGAAAGACAGAATACATTGTAGTACGATATTGCTCCCGTAATCCAGAACTTCCGAGCTCTAGTGATAATCATCAATGCCTCGTCACCCATGGCTCACATAAGCACACAACACGTGCTTCATGATCATTTCACTGACACCATCTCGTTCTAGCACATCAGTGAGTTCTGAGTATACAGCTAGTGACCTTCCGCATTTTAGTAGACTAACTGAAGAACATAAAATGGTGCACTCTGAATGAGGAAAATAATTTTCCTTTTTCAGTAAAATAATCTGCATAAAATAGGTGATTAGCACAAAAAGAGTGATTACCACTGGCTAGACTTTGAATCCTGAACAACAGAATAGTTTCCATCATAATGAATTTTACACATATAATGCGAATTTATAATTTAAGTATATATTATTTTAATGTACCGAAGTACATATGATATTTCCATGCAGATATTCTGTGTCATCATACGATGAAAGAGTAATGGAACGGAGAAAAATTCTCTCTGGCGCCGGGATTTGAACCCGGGTTTTCAGCTCTACGTGCTGATGCTTTATCCACTAAGCCACACTGGATACCACCCCGGCGTTGGACAGAATCGTCTCAGATTAAGTTCCAACTCTTGGGTTCCCTCTAGTGGCCGCCCTCTGCACTATGTCATAGATGTCTATGAACGTAGGACCGAAGTCCACACATGTGCTGAGGTGCACTCGTTATGAGTGACTAGTTGGCCGGGATCCGACGGAATAAGCGCCGTCTTAAATCACGAAGTGATTTACGCATATCATATATATTATTTTAATGTACCGAAGTACATATGATATTTCCATGCAGATATTCTGCGTCATCATACGATGAAAGAGTAATGGAACAGAGAAAAATTCTCTCTGGCGCCGGGATTCGAACCCGAGTTTTCAGCTCTATGTGCTGATGCTTTATCCACTAAGCCACACCGGCGCCAGAGAGAATTTTTCTCTGTTCCATTACTCTTTCATTGTATGATGACGCAGAATATCTGCATGGAAATATCATATGTACTTCGGTACATTAAAATAATATATATGATATGCATAAATCACTTCATGATTTAAGACTGCGCTTATTCCGTCGGATCCCGGCCAACTAGTCACTCATAACGAGTGCACCTCAGCACATGTGTGGACTTCGGTCCTACGTTCATAGACATCTATGACGTAGTGCAGAGGGCGGCCACTAGAGGGAACCCAAGAGTTGGAACTTAATCTGAGACGATTCTGTCCGATGCCGGGGTGGTATCCGGTGTGGTTTAGTGGATAAAGCATCAGCACGTAGAGCTGAAAACCCAGGTTCAAATCCCGGTGCCGGAGAGAATTTTTCTCTGTTCCATTACTCTTTCATCGTATTATAATTTAAGGTCTAACATATTTTGTACTCATATGAAGAGAAGGCATATGTCACTGTTGACAGTGATTCGTCTGTCAGACGAGGATATTAAGCCTGGCGGCTCCTTTGGTGCTATTCGACAGGAGTTGGCTATGTGCCGGCATTGGGTTTCCCCTTCTCCTTTCCTAATCTTCATCATCATCCTCACCCATTCCCTGCACTACACTTACACATACAGTATACTCACCCTAGCACATGACATAACTCTCCACACAGATACACATCATGCATAGTGTGGCCCGCCGAAGTGGTGTGCAACTTGAAAATGGATCACAGTCCTGTCATCTCTCCACAATATGTGGAACCCGAATTGCGCAAGTGAAGTGAGTCTGCATTGGACACACAGACACACATTTTGTACTCCATTATATCATGCAGTATTATGTCGAAGTATGTAGTTTTTTCCATCGGCTTATAAATTAATTACATTATTTCCCTTTTTATAGATGTTAGGAAGATATTAATAGCAGGATCTGTAGGGCCATATGGGGCATCGTTACATGATGGTTCGGAGTACAATGGCAACTATGTAGAAAATGTGAGTGAACAAGAAATGAAGGATTGGCATCGAACCAGAATTCAGGCTCTGGTGGAAGCTGGTGTAGATTTGCTTGCTCTTGAAACCATTCCAGCACAAAAGGAGGGAGAAACTCTTGTACAGTTACTCAAGGAATTTCCAGAACAGAAAGCCTGGCTTTCTTTTTCATGTAAGGTTTGTGTTGCATGTTAAATGTTACTCGTTCTTTCATGCAAATTTAGTATGATGCATTTTGTGAGAGAGGAAGACAAAACTTGTACACTCAATGTGTAGACGAAGTTGATTTCATGTGAAGTATAGAAAAAGTGGACAAAAATGATTTGAATTTTATAAAAGAAGGAAATATTTTATGACTATGGAACTTCTCATTCATTTATTTAATTATTTTATCGTTTTATATTACACATTTACAATTACATTGATGTGGAACTTTACAACCTCATTTAATAATATTACATTACATGTTGTACTATTGCATGTTGCCATTATCACGGCTAAAGATAAACTCTACAGCCCTGCATTAAATAAATAAATAAAATAAAATAAACATTACTTGTTGCCACTTTTTCAAATACATAGGCTAAAAAGAGGCTTTTATTCACCTTGTTATTACCTGTTGCACACCGAACATTTATTTTGGACTATTTTCATATGAAGACACTGTTCCAATGCATTGCACTTTTTTTTTATTTTTGTTTTTCCCAGTTACGATATTTTTATTTATATACTTAGCTTTTTAAATTCTTTTATAGATAAAAGTCACGGAGATTCATGAGCCCATACATTATTTTTGTTAACATATTGTCAGAACACATGACTGTTTGCAAGCAAACATTGAAAAGTTGGCTCTATGTGCTTGACAGAATCCTGTTTAAATAGGCAAAATAATAAAAGGCTCCCTTTTTGTTAACCCATAAAAATTCGCCTATTACTTCAGCTACTAATGATGCACCATACTCCTATTTTCGAAGGGGCTTTCATGGAGGAGACGGTTGGATTTTTTGAAGCTTCAATATACCTATATTATATCAGACGAAAGTCACTTGCCAAATAGAATGCATTATTCTATTTGGAAATGGGTCCTTTCTTTTATTTATATCTATATTTTGTGATTTAATTGTGAAGTAGGACATGGTAAACAACAACACTACAGTTAGTGTTTTGTTTTGCTTATTGTTTGAAGTTATTGGGAGCTGAAGGAGAGGTCATTATTATTTTGAGCTGTGATTGATATTGATTGAGAATTGAAGAGATCGTGTTGACTCCTGAAGAGCAAGTGGAGCTAGTATGCTCTGTTGGGTGGTCGCACAACAACAAGGAAAGTTGCAGACGAGTTTCATTGTCGTCATTCAGACATTCCGAAACCATCTACATCAATGTAGAGGTAGTTTATTACTTAAATACGAAAAGTGTTTAATGTGCTCGACATGAAATGAAGTGATTACCCTAAATTGGGCTCAGATAAACAATTTCCTTTGGATGTGATTGCAGAGATGTCGGTTAGTCCTGTAAGGTCATTGTTCTATGTGGCTTGAGAGAGTGCTGTTAGTAGAGAATCTGTTTGCAGAATATTGAGATGAACATGTTTCCACTACTACAAATTGCAGTATGTACACACGATGCAAGAAAATGATCCACAGAAGAGATAAGCTTACTGCAATTGGATCATATAATATTTGAATATTGACAGTCTTCCCTTCAGCATGTTTTTTTTTCTCAGTGACGAATGCCTATTCTTTCTAGATGGATATGGTTATAAATTTAATGCTCACGCTAATGATTCAAAGAAAACCCAAGATGGATGCGTGAATTGAATAATCCTAGTGCTCAAAATGTAATGGTGTGGTATGCAATACTAGATGACATGATTGTGGGATCATATTTTCTTTATGGAAATGTGAACCAATACAAATTTGGCGAATTGTTGGATAACATTGTAATGGACTTCTTATATGATTAAATTTACCACTGAACAAACTGATGAGGATGTGGTTTCAGCTTGATGGCGCCACAGCACATTATGCTATAACAGTTCATAAGAAATTAAATAACATGTTCGATGTGCACTGGATTGAAGCTTAGTCATGGCCTCTGTGGTCACCAGACTTCACACCTCTAGATGTTTTTCTATGGATGTATGTGAAATAACGTGTTTTTCAGACAGCCTGCCTCTATAGACGAAATAAAATAAAAGGATCGATGAAATAAAACAAAAGGATCACTCATGTCATCCAACACATTTCACGAGCAACACTTCTAAGAGCAACAGAAGAATGACAGGATCAGATGAAACACTGTCAAGTAAATGAAATACATGAATACCCGGCCCTGGAACAATTTTTCCTTTGAAATTATTCAAGTCTGTTTCACAGGCAGCTATACTTGAAAGCCAGATTTGCATAATATGCAGTAGCGTGCAAATTAATCGACATATTTTTACACTTTCTGTCATTGTTGGCCTCACAGCTGCTCATACCGCTTTAATTGACATCTGTAGTATGTGTAATTCCATTGTTGAAGGTCTGTCGTTATTATTTTTTTTATAATATGTGACATTTTGCCTGTCATTTTGTACTTATAAGCATTTCAGTTGTGTTGAAGACTTAATACTGCAATCCTGTGTACATTCTGTCGTCTTCGCAAATGGATACAACTCCACGAAAATTGTCTAAAATGATAACATTAGCAGAGCATTCTTCTATGACACAGAAGCAAATTGCTGCAGAATGTCACATCGGTTTGGCTACTGTTAATTCGATCATAAAACAATACAGGGAGACTGGATCCATCACACCCCAGAAAAAAGGAAACTGTGGCCAGAAAAGGAAGACTTCACCTGCAGATGATCGTTTAATTGTCAGGAAAAGTAAATTAAATCCTAGACTAACTGCTGTCGACTTAACCCACGAGTTAATGGCTACCACTGGAGCGAATATTCACGTCACAACAATGCGGCGTAGGCTTTTGGAAGCTGGACGAAGGGCTCATAAGCCTATTAAGAAGCAACTGCTAACCCCTCTTATGTGCAAAAAACGCTTAATGTGGGCAAAATTACATCAACACTGGACAGTGAATGACTGGAAGAATGTACTTTTTTCCGATGAGTCTCATTTCGAGGTCCACGGCCACCGTGTTTCTTACATACGGAAAGGATCCGAAAAAGTAACAGCAGCTCATCTCCAACAAGCACCCAAATACCCCTCTAAAGTAATATTTTGGGGTTGTTTTACACATGAAGGGCCTGGAGCATTAATACCTATCAAGGGAATGATGAATTCTGACAAATATATTCACTTATTGGAAACCAGAATCGTACCCCAGCTGCAAAAATCATTTCCGGATGGCAGAGGTGAGTTCCAACAAGACCTGGCACCATGCCATACATCTCGAAAAACTACAGAATCCTTCAACAAGAAGAATATTCAGGTACTCCCCTGGCCAGGCAACTCACCTGACATCAACCCCATTGAGAACTTGTGGTCAATTTGCAAAAGAAGAATGCAAAAAATGGCTTGTTCTACAAAGGAGAAGATGATTTCTGCCCTCATTGATGTATGGTTTCGCGATGAAGAAATGAAGAACATTTGTGGGAAATTAGTGGAATCCATGCCAAATCGTCTCAGAGCTGTTATTAGGAACAAGGGAGGCCACATAGATTACTGAGGTATGTCTTAGATCTTTTTTTTATCCCGTTTGAGTGTTTTTGCATAAGTAATTACGTTGTTCGGATTAATTTGCACGCTACTGTATATGTCATTGTAGGTACGTTAACAGAAAACCACAATTCAAGTCACACAGAATTTGTGTGCACTCAAAGTTTGGTTTCTGGCGTGTTGTCAGCTCACTTGAGGTGTGTGGATATAAATGGAAAAAATTGAGGTGGTGTCGGTTGTAGTTCCTGGGTAGCTCAGTCGATAGAGCATTGGTGCACTAAGTTAAAGGTCCCGGGATTGATACCCGACCCCGGAACAATTTTTCTCTTGAAATTATTCGAGTCTCCTTCACAGGGAGCTACCTGAAAGCAAGATTTGCATAAATGAAATACACTTTGAACATTTGTGATAGTACACTGCATTTGCACTGTGAATGGTAATCTTTACATGCAAACCTAGTGATGTTTACCTGAGGGTAATCCAATGTTGTGCTGTATGGTATTATTTTCATTGTAGAATGTGATTTTAGTGTGATTACTGATTAATAAGAGATTCGTTCAAAAGAAAGTATGTTATGGCATTATACCTACATTTATCATTTCAAAATAATGTTGTTTTCCTCATTTGGCAAGTGACTTTCGTATCACACAGCATATAGATAATATATTTTTTGTTGGGGGATAGATTCCTATAACTATGAAGATCAAACCAGGCCTCTTCCAAAAAGAGGAGAAGATAAGTGTAAATTTTTCCGTGAATCACATTAGAATGCACTCACAACAGATACCCTTACATAGAGGATTGCTGGCTTGTAGTTATTGCACCACTGTAATTTTGAACAATTTTGTATTTAATAATTTCTTAGCTGTGTGTATAGATTGATAGAATCGACCTGGTTGGCGAGTTGGTATAGCGCTGGCCTTCTATGCCCAAGGTTGCAGGTTCGATCCCGGTCCAGGTCGATGGCATTTAAGTGTGCTTAAATGCGACAGGCTCATGTCAGTAGATTTACTGGCATGTAAAAGAACTCCTGCGGGACAAAATTCCGGCACATCCGGCGATGCTGATATAACCTCTGCAGTTGCGAGCGTCGTTAAATAAAACATTACATTTAGATTGATAGAGGAATTCCACTGGTAATGAGCAATCATCTAAACTTTATGCTGATGTCCAATTTTCTTGTCCTTAATACTTTCTATTTGACGAAAATTTTCAAATAATTGGTGAATAGTAAAGCTGTCTTGAAACTTTTTCACCATGAAATCATCCTGTGCTTACTATATTAGCACATGTAAATCATTTTAAAAGTACGCTTTGTGGAATAGCATAATAATTTAACTAATTCATTTTATCCTTCTTGGTTGACAGCAACATAACATGTAGGAAAATACAGTATGGGGACTGCACTCTACTCAGTGACCTTGATATTAAAATACTCGTCTGTACAAAATCAGGGCCATAGCCAGAATTATTTTTTGGGAAGGAATGACTTACTGGTATGTAGTGTTATGCTCTTTTCCGATACAGTATACAAAAAAAAAAAGGCACACCTGATTAAATCAGTGTAGTTCACATTATAAGTCTACAAAGAGCAGCACTGATAAACTTTTCTATCACTTCTTCAGGTTTGATTTGAATGGCAATGCTTCTATGAACAGACATCAAAGCAAAGTCATAGCCTTTCGTCTTACATGCAATTGGACAAATATTTCTTCAGCCTTCTTAGTGTAGAGAATGTTTTTTTCAGGTGTCACTGTAGACACAGGAATGTGCCTAAGATACGTAATGTACTGTTTATGCTTGCAAAGAAGTGCTTATTACATTGAGATAACAATGTAAGTGTACACTCTGGCCAATCAACTTTTGAAATTTTTTTCCATTTACATTCCCATATTTAAAATTCTGATTTAAGTCCATCATTGTTGAGTAGCATAGGAAATGATGCAGTAATAGCATTTAACTGTATACTCTCAGAATTGTTTTCTGTTCAACCTGCTGAGGTACATCAGGAAAAATGCGACCTATACGACCCAACTATACCATATTATAATGAAAAATATCATCTAACGTCGATCGAAGTTATTGGATTACTGATTGGAGCTAGAGGAACCATCACAAAAAGATTCGCGCATTTTTGTAAGCAGTTTGGTCTAGGACAAACTCTTGTCCCTGAAGTACGGTATCTATGTCTGCAGTGAAGGTATCTATAAAAATCCTAAGAAACCATCTCTACAGTTATATAGATTGATCTCTTTGCTATGGCAATCTGCTCACTTAAGTTGGGTCTTGCAACTAGTGCTAAATAGACGACTGTGATCACCCAATAGCTAATAGATACTAGGAAATTTTATGTTTCTCCTGGAATTAATGATGTTTTGTTTAGTCTTTTCCAATTATTTCTAATTGTGCTATTTCTTATTCTTTTTCTCCTCCATTGTTTTTTCTTTTTTTTTTTTTTTTCCATTATAACAACAATTTTATGGTAAGCTTTGTCTTCTAGGCAGCCTTCACTTGGAGGAAGCTGAATAAAATTTATTCGAAATAAAAATTTTGACAGTATTAAAGATAATTATGAAATCATTGATTTATGATTAATGAATCATTCATTTAATTGTCCTCTTAAATCATCTAGGAATGAAATAAAGATGTTTCTTCTGGAGTAGTCTTCTGCATTGTTGCTTCACATGTGATTCCAATATTTGATCTGTGTGTTTGAAGTGAGGTAATGAGAGGAGCTATTAACTTTTTGACTCCTAATGTCAACTTTAGTGAACAACATTTGTATCATTGAAAAAACCGCACACATGCATTAAAACGGAATATGACGATATTTAAATCCTGGTCAGTTATGTTCCACAGAGGTATTTAAAATTTCGATACCATATGATTAATTTCATCTCAGCTTAGCATGATAAACGGGATATTTCTGAACTGAAAAGCTTTTGAACACATCTTTTGCACTTTCACACATGTCAGTTAAGACTTCTAAAATATTTTCAAGTCGGTCTGGGTGGCACAGTCGGTAGAATGCTGGCCTTCCATGTCCGAGGTCGTGGGTTCGATCCTGGCCCATGTCGACTGACTTATGTCAGTAGATTTACTGGCATGATAAAGAACTGTTGTGGGACAAAATTCCGGCACACCGGTGATGCTGATATAACCTCGGGAGTTGCAAGTGTCGTTAAATAAAACATAATTAACAATGTTTTTAGTTACCTGAGAGAGATCACAATTGGCTCTTTGTAGTGCTTTGTTTATAGGCAAAATTCATGAAAATATTTCTTTACATGCAATCAGCGAAACAATGAATTCACTCCTTTCCATGGCACTTAACAATTGATTAGATTTTGATGTGTTTAGATCATGGTTTTATTAAAAACTTCCTGCAGATCTGGAAAATACATATGAACAAGCTGGACATGATTTCTTTACAGTGTGTTTCTAATCTCATCACTAGAGGTACTAGTAACTGACTCAGAGAGTTCAGATTCGAGATCACTGCTCAGAACTGAACGAACTCCACTCCTCTTATTACCATAAATAAAACATAAAGAAAAACTACTCAGGACGCAAATGAACTGCCAAATGTAGATTGTTGTGAAGAACTAATTTCCTTCTTCATCTTCTTGATTTTGGAGGGAGGGGGAGATTGATCCTTTCATCTATCTCACCCCTCCCCTCCCCCCTGCCTGCGGTCCTGGAGAAAATTGAAATTTACTTACCTGTTCATCTTGTAAGTATATGTTATATGAACTTTTTCTGAAAAGAAAGGGACACATAATGGAAGACAATCCTATACGAGTATTGCTTTAGCATCCTTGAGTTACAGGCCTACTACACTAATATTTTAAATCATATTTGAAAGATGCTTTGAATTGACAGGAATCATTGTGACCAATCACAACTCTCAGAGAAAGTTATCCTGTAATAAAACTAAACATGGCTATGAATGAAGTCTTCTTGATGTATGGTGAGACTGAAACAAGCCATGAAGTTATGTCCATGACAACATTGTTACAATGGTAGTGATCGGAACTCTCTAAAAGGGCTATAACCAAGGGTCGCCTGGAATAGTCCTATATGAACAAGAGAAATATTGTAACAAAAGCAGAACAGAATCTGAAAATGTTAATTATGCAAGTCATCATCATTAACAAGTTTGCTTTTGTCACTTACACGAGCTTATTATGCTTCTTCTTCTTCTTCTTCTTCTTCTTCTTCTTCTTCTTCTTATCTCTACAGCCCCTGGTGTGCCTTGATCTCGCTTCCAAGACGTTAAGTCCATTCAAACCATGTCCATATGACTTATGTCCTCTAATATTTTTGTCCACTTTCATTTATGTCCACATTTTATGTGCGTCCATTTTTTTTGGGTCCTTGACTGCTATGTCCACTTTTATTTAAGTCCACTTTCATTTATGTCCACTTTTATTTATGTCCACATTTATTTAAGTCCACTTTCATGTCAATTCCATTTGTACCACTGGAAGATGTTCAGGCTCTTTTTGAGAGCCTTGTAGATAATATTGAGCCTGACGTAATGGATTTAGCATTGCACATGGAAAGAACTTACATCCGAGGAACACCTGCTCGAGGAATAAGAAGAGCAATGCCACCTGGATTCGCACCTGAAATATGGAACACTTATCAGGTTCTGGCAGGACAACATCGAACAACTCACGTAGTCGAGGGCTGGCACAACTGCTTTCAGAAACATATCGTCACACATCATGCGTCGGTCTGGAAATTCATGGAATTTATCAAAAAAGACCAAAGGAATAATGAAATTATAATAGTCCAATTGCTTGGGGGGCATTTGAATGTGCGACACCCTATTAAAAGATCGTACCTACAAAATTTAAGTCGAGTAGAAGAGATTGTTCGAAATTACAACCACTACAATGAAGAAGGGCATATCAGAACTTACCTCAAAACTATTAGTTATCATCTGAAGCTGTATGAATATGGGCAGGCAGAAGAGATTGAGTAGGGAATTGAAGTAAATTTGTAGGTGGACATAATGTGTTGTACAGTCATGTAGTGGACGTAAAAATGTGGACATAAAATTTGTGCAATTGGACAAAAATAAAGTGGACATATACTTCATTGGACATATATTTATGGACATAGTGTAATGGACTTTTATGTAATGGAAATAATAAAATGGACCTAACATCTGTCTCCATTGCTTCGACGTGCATAGTTATACTAAAATTGGAATGATACATAGAAGATGAGCATGATCCCAGTGCATGGATGAAATACAAAACTTTGAAGAATCCTCATTAAAATCTAGTTTTTATAAATGCTGCTTCTAATTATTACATGAATTTTAAATTAATTAAAAGCTACATCAGTGCTGGATAAAATACAAAAATAACGGTTTGAACACATCCAATGGATGCCACCAGGTCGTCTCTCAAGAATAATAAAAAATTACCAATTTAGGGAACAAGACATCAGGGACGACTATTGAAATGACTACTGGACAACTGAGACCAGAACGGATCAATTATTTGGTCCAAATCGATGAAAAGTGTTATGATGATGATGATGATGATGATGATGATGATGATGATGATGATGATGATGATGATTGAAATAAATATGCATATACATATATCAATAGTTTCACTTCTTTAGTCGACCTGGTTGGCGAGTTGGTATAGCGCTGGCCTTCTATGCCCAAGATTGCGGGTTCGATCCCGGGTCAGGTCGATGGCATTTAAATGTGCTTAAATGCGACAGGCTCATGTGAGTAGATTTACTGGCATGTAAAAGAACTCCTGTGGGACAAAATTCCAGCACATCCGGCGACGCTGATAAAACCTCTGCAGTTGCGAGCGTCATTAAATAAAACATGACATCCTTCACTTCTTTATGAAAAATATTGTTGCAATGTTGCAGGTTCTCTATTCATTTAAGTGTGCCCTACATCCCTTTCAATCTGAAGGATTACATATATCACTTCCATTGTGTCTTGAAAGAAGAACGAGAAGATATTTATTAAGACATGTTTAATTTCTTTGGCTTAGCTGGCTCGGCCATTTGGAACAAATAGATGAGAGAACACTTACATTATTAAATTTTGTTTGTTGAACCTTTATCATATTTGTTTCAACATGCACTAGGAAAGGAACTTTGTGTTTGGTCTACTGCAGCCATGTTTTTATTTATTTATTTTTTGTTAGGAACACAGAAGTACAGTTACTGTCAAAGCAACATTCAGTAACAGTGAACTTGAAATAAACTAATTTAATGGAAAATAAGAAAAATTAACATTGAATTTGAAAATAAAAACTAATCGATTACAGAACATTCTGTTTTATTATTGTGTTGTTTATTCTTTTTTGTACCATTATGCAGAACATGAACAACAGGATAATTTTCTATGTAGAGTGACATTATAGTGAATTATCTACATGTTGCTATTTATTTAATTAAGATGTAAGCTGTATAGAGCAAATAGTCGTTGAATTTTTGTTTAAATTCTGAAGAGTGAGTCGGTTGGCGAAGGCAGGGAAAGGTGATTTTCTTTAGATTACTGGCATTTTTCACAGAAAAATGGCCTTTACAACGATAATGAAAGTGGCTTTGTCAACAGTAACACACATAAATGTGACATAGTATTAACATATAAACAAGGATTACATTCTTGATTGATATTGTTGCACCACTGGCAGAATACCTTGAGAAGAAATACTCAGACAGCATTAGTAATACTATAATATAAGATTCATGAAATGAAAAATATCAATAAAACCATATCACTATACCGTACTAGGAGTTGAGTTATCGGTACCATTTAGTTACAGATATTTAAAAACATATCAAAGTAATCATTAATCTTACTTCTTTTCAATCAATTTGCAATTTAGCACTTAAAAAATTAAGAATTACGTTCATTTAAGTCTGACATAGTGTGTGATTTTATTATTACTCCAATATTGTATATATTAGAATTATGCATAATTTTCTTCACAGGATGAACATCATACAAGTCATGGGGAAAAGTTTGAAGATGTTGCTTTGAAATGTTGGGAGATGAATCCTTCACAGCTTGTAGCTGTTGGTACAAACTGTGTCAATCCAAAATTTGTAACATCCCTTATACGAAACATCAATGCAGACAGATCCGAGAATCCAATTCCACTTGTTGTTTACCCAAACAGAGGAGAGATATATGATGCAAAGAAAGGGTAAGTTATTGTTGAAATGTGACCATTCATAAGAAGCATTATCCACAATGTCACCTCCATAGTAAGAGCAGAATTTTAATCAGTGACTTTGTAAAGTTTTACAGAGTAAAGCCAGTCTGTCCTCCCATTATCCTTGCTTATCATCATACCATCTTTAATACGATCTGTAATAGAATGTCATTTCTGTTGTTTCGGATTTCATCCTTTGGAAATGTTAGCCTTCTCTAAAAATTCATGTCAGTTACTACTGCAGTAACACCCCGTTACAACATGACAGTTGGGGGACGTGCTTTACTCTCATATATCTGTGATAAAACAAAAATTTTATTCACCCAATATAAAAATTAATTAATTCACTCATCTATTAAATTCAGAGGATGGTGGAAACTACATCGAAACTAGTGAATCAGGTCAAATAACACCACAATTTAATTATTAACACAGTGAAGTTGTTATTTATTCATTTAAATCAGTAATACCAGTACATACAAGTTCTAAAAGTGTGTAATCAAGAATGAAGAAGGTTAATTAATTATTCTTATGAAATGCACTTATAACTTTATTTATTATTGAATTGTGATACAGTTACTGTATAGTATTTACATTTGACGTCTTTTATAGAAAATCGCCTAATTTGATTTGTGGAACCTATTGTGGACGTTTCTTTAAAGAATATTGCTTAATGACGACAAGATGTAATAGATGCATCTGTTGACAATCTGACTGACGTTTCACTTCATTTATATTTTCTACAACTTTGTGCTTAGTGCTTACAGGTATAGTTTTCACTCAAGTGATACTGTGCGGTCAATTTGAAACTTCTTAAATTAATACACATGCTATGCTTACTTGATTTCTGAGTGGATAATATCTAGGCTTCCCAGATGTTCTGGTTTGACCAGGTCAGTCCTGAATTTCTAACATCTGTCACGAAAGAATGTGTCTGGGATGCCAAATGTCCAGTTTTCGTACAGAATATAAGATAACATTATTATGCTAAATATACAGGGTGAGCCGTAAAGTAACGTCATTAACTTCAAGGGGTTATTCTTTGAGTTATTTCAAAGAAAAAACTTTAATGCAGTTTTGCTTGTTTTTGCTTTCTTTTTTAGATAAAAATTGTTTTTATATCAATCATTTCATAGCGTGTTTTGGGAAAGCCATTGATTAAATTCCCAAAATGCTCAGTCAATTTAAGAGAGCAGTTTATTATGATGATAAACGATTGAAAGAATTTTAGTTTTGTTCTTCAAATGTGCAGAAATTTGATTCGAACAAATGTAACATTGAAGAATTCCTTTGCAGGACGAATTGTATTAAACTTTTCTGTTCGAAATATCTCAAAGAATAACCCCGTGAAATTAATGATATTTTTTACGGTTCACTCTGTGTGTATATATATATACTGGGTGAACAATAAGTATGGAATATTGCTCATGTGAATTAAATTTTAATTTTACAAAAAAAAAAAAAAAATTATACAAAAGCTGTTGGAAAAAATCGTACAATATAATATCAGTGTTCGAAAAAAGTTAGTTGTTCAGGCATACAGGGTGTGACAGTAATCTTTATTTTTTTTAAATGGCACCCTATTTTAAATTTTACTTATTTCGAATCTACATTAAATTTTATGTATCAGTCAGTCTTCTTATTGTATCAACCCCAACTAGAAGAAACACAAATACAAAGTTAAGGCATTTATTTCCTTTCAGGTGGGTTGAGCAAGAAGAGTGCAGGCCACTTGAAAGCTTTGTATCAGAATGGCTAAATCTAGGAGTGACGTCAGTTGGTGGCTGCTGCAGGACATATGCAGTAGACATACTTAAGATCAAGTCTGAGGTTAAGAAATGGTTACTTGGGAAGAAACTTGTATAGCTAACATTGTTGTATTTCTAAACATGAATGCCTTAAAAAGAGAACAGGGCTGTTACTTTTCAGATGCTCAATTTATAAGATTGGTACTTAAAATTTTTTGTAGTATCTTATAGTCTGCAAAAGTATTCTTCAGAAACCCTTGGCTGTTTACTGTTGCTGGTAGCTTTCTGCTTGAAAGAATGGTAATTTATTGAATTTTTATGATTCAATAGGGAGGAGGGGAGACTGAAAAAATAAGTGGGTTTATCTATTTGATGTTTGTACTTGCACTTTCATCAAATCAGTATGATGGTATAATATTTTAGAGTAAATTTATGGTCTATATTTATATGAGCATTGCATTTGTGCATCACTTATAATACATTCAGAGAAAACTGTTATCAGTTAAAAATTTCACTATCTTTCAGATTTGTTTTTTTTCTTTTAAGCTTTTGTGAGACAAATGTGGTTGAATGTGATGAGTCTGTAGAAGACATTGTAATTGAATAAAGTTTAAAAACATGAAAATAAATTATTCTGTACCTCACTTTAAACATTTATTTACTATACTACTGTATTTACCCGAATGTAAGACGAGATTTTCTTTCTGAATTCTCGAATTAAAAAATCTGAGGTCATCTTAAAATCTCAGATTAAAGAATATTGTTACGCCCACTGAAAGTAATAGTTTTTTGCATTGCATAGTATATAGCTGAGTTTCCGAGTGAAAGATTGCTGATGTAACAATGACTACATGCAGCTGAAAATAAAATTTACGATAGCCAATAGGAATATCGTAAAATGTACCAGTACTCTCAACAATTTTTTCTTTTCCTTCAGAGAAAGGCCTGTAGGCAAGCACAGTAGCCTTAGGCTTACTGTACAACCTCCTTTATTGCGATGATTTTGAAGTCAGGACCGCTCATAAAGCGCGTGATTCTCTGTGTTGTGCCATTTTATTGATACAGCCACAGCATTCAGTTCTCACAGAGTCCATGTGTACAGGAACGCCCTTCCTCCTCCCTATGATGTTCCTTTGCAGTCTTTTCTGATCGATGGCATTTGTTCATAATTCACGTGGATGAATCTGCTGCATTTCTAAACAGAGAGACGACTCACCAGAGTGCCATCTATCCGAGGGAGCTATACTCCCCCGATATATCTGCAGTCCACTTATTGAAACCCCTGCAGCTCCTGCAGACAGATGCCATCTGTAGGTGGATCCTGGAACCACATCTGTCATGTTCTTCTCGTCAACCTGTAACTATTGAAGATGATTAATGAAATGATGCTAATGAAGACGAAATGAATCCGAGGTCCTACGTCGAAAGTTACCCAGCAATTCTGTTTCAAGTGGTTGAGCGAAAACCTCGGAAAAAACCTCAACCAGGATTTGAACCTGTGCCTGCTTGTTTCATGGTCAGGAAAGTTAACCGTTACTCCACAACAGTGGACAGTCTCAACAATTATTTTAATTTAAACGCAATCACAAATTGTTTTGAAGTCATTAGTAGATCAGTAGAAGCAGCAGAAGTTAAATGTTTTCTAAGCGAAAGTTCCTTGGGATCTAAATGAATTCGAACAATAAAATTGTGATTCCATCGAAACACTTGGTTTGACAAGTTCACAGTTTTCATCAGGTTCTCGTAGACATTACGAGATGGTGATAAAGAAGCAGAGGCCAATAAAAACTTTGCAGCAGGAAGAAAATTTGATGTCATGGAAACGAACATTCAAATGGCGTTAAATGAAAGAGAAGTTAAAGAATACGAATTCATCACATAAATCTTTTGATGGATCTAAGAAGGGAAGTTTTCATGACTTCGGAGCATCGGGTTGTGGAGTATGCGCGTGAGAAACGAAATTAAGGCTTCCCCATCACGTGAGAGATAATATGAATGTTGGCACTTGAGTTAAAGTGACACCTTCCATTAGTAGGCATAGCGCGACCTTCAAAGTGAGTATGGCTGGTGCATAAGAATGATGAAGAGAGTAGGGCTTTCGTTATGGTGTAGAACAACACTAGCACAGTGACTTCCTGAAGCATATTTATTTATTTAAGCTAATGGCAGGTGCATTTGGAAATATAAAAATTGGAAATTTTTCGTTTGAAAAGGTGGAAAATTTCAAATATCTTGAGCAATAATAACAAATATAAATGACACTCGGGAGAAAATTAAACGCAGAATAGATATGGGAAATTTCTGTTATTATTCGGTTGAGAAACTTTTGTCATCCAGACTGTTTTAAAAAAAAAAACCTGAAAATTAAAATTTATAAAACAGTTATATTACCGGGTGTTCTGTATGGTTGCGAAACTTGGACATGAACAGAGGCTAAGGGTGTTCGAGAATAAGGTGTTTAGGAAAATATTTGGAGCTAAGAGGGATGAAGTTACAGGAGAATGGAGAAAGTTACACAACATAGAACTGCACGCATTATATTCTTCACCTGACGTAACTAGGAATATTAAATCCCGATGTTTGAGATGGGCAGGGCATGTAACATGTAGCAAATCCAGAAATGCATATAGAGTTAATTTGGAGGCCGAAAGGAAAAAGATCTTTGGGGAGGCCGAGACGTAGATGGGTGGATAATTTAAAAATGGATTTGAGGGAGGTGGGATATGACTAGAGACTGGGTTCATTTTGCTCAGGATAGGGACCGATGGCGGTCTTACGTGAGGGCGACAATGAATTTCCAAGTTCTTTAAAAACCATTCGTAAGTAAGTAATGGCAGGTGCATTGATATATATCATTGAGCCATGAGTTGTCTTCCTTCCCAGTATTGGTCACATCCTGCGGAAACCTTATTGCATTTCAGCATCATGTAAAAAAATTCAACTATATTGGTGATGCCTATCAGACACACATCTATTTTGACATGCCAGCCAATGTGACAGTTAACGATAAGGGCACTGAAAATGTCTTAATCAAAACCACTAGTGTCATGCTGTGTGTCCTAGCTGACAACTGGAAGCTGCCTCCTTTGTAAAGTAATCTTACGAAGGAAAACCATGCTAAAAGAGAAGCTGCCAGATAAAAGGATGGATGACGAATGACCTGAAGCTAGATTGGTTGAAGGTTGTTTGGATGGAAGACTAAACACTTAACAAGAGGGGCATGTTGGTTCTGGATTCTTTTAGGATACACCTTACTCAAGAAGTAAAAAGTAAAGGACCTGATTTCAAAATTGAACTCAGACTTTGTCATAATTCCTGGTGGCATGACCTCACAATGGATGTTGTGAAAGAGCTCTTTAAGGATGTAATCTGCTGTAGTTCTACAATGACTGGCTTCTTCAAGGAGGCTATGCCCTCACTCCAGGTGGGAAACAGAAGAAGCCCTCGATATCCGTCCAGCTATAAATGGATTCTTACAGCTTGGAGGAGGATCTCCAGTGAATCTACTGTGACGGGGTTCTAGAAATACTGCATTTCCAACGCCCTACAGTCTACACGGCTCTGAAGATATGTTGACAGAGATAGAAAGAGACGCAAAATATCCTACATATTATAGAGAAAAGCTCTGTGTAAAATCTGTGTATCGGGAATCTGTGTAAAAAAATACAATGTTATCAAAATAAGTTGTTCTCAAATAATATAGTTTTTTATGCGTCCCTGAAAAGTTGTAAAAATTGGCTTATTTGCTTACTGCACTGACATTCAATTTGATTTTAAAACCTAGTGGTTTTGGTGACAAATCTGGCGGTATTTACAGTGTTAACTAGCCGGAACATTTTTTTGACATTGGCGACACTGAATGTGACTGAGCTGCTGTGTTGGTCTGTCAATGGGTCAGTACGACCAACCTCTTCGGCTAAATTATTTAAGATTGAATGATATTTCAATGGAAATAAATAGTGCTATATATTAGAAGTGCCTTCACTTCTGTATATAGTCTTTAATGATAACGTTTATTTACACAATACCATCTCTAGCTTACATCGGCTAACATCATTTAGAGACTGGATGTTGTCGTCCTGTACACAGTATATCTTCTCTGTCCTGTGTATGTAAATGCATACAATTTTGTTTGTTTCGGTGAAATAGGTTAGGGAAGTGTTCATTGAAGAGTTTTTATTATAACAAGGCTTATAATAATGCCACTTCCAGCAGCTCTAGTGTCCAGATTGGCGAAAAGAGGTTTAATTCAATCTCAACATCATCCCACAGGTTTGTATTCAGGTTAATTCTATTTCGTATTGTATTGTTCTCCAACAAACTAGTTCGTTCTGTTTCATTGTGACCGATTATTCAGTTTTTTTATTTACTGCATGAATCATATAGATTCAAAATCCCCTATATACACAGTCACAAATTAAAGAATTTTTTAAGTAAATGGTGGCGGACAGAAGTGATTTTGAACTTAAGTGATTTTTGACAAGACTTTTGAAATTTCAGAACACAGATTCCTTCCTTTCCCTCTTACTTCAGAATTCCAACCTTGTGCACACAAAATAAATTATTGGCACAGAAAAGTGCCTTTTCATAAGCGTGATGAAGAAAGGGATAAACTCCCGCAGTCGGTTCAGTAACTTAGTGGAGAGCAATGAATAGAAAGTTTAATTTGAGGATCATGTAATAACTAGAGGCTGGATTCATATGCATTTATAATGCTTGAAATATGCATGCAGATATGTACTATACTTAGTTATGGCTTTTAAGGAACCCCGAGCTGTGCATGATTAATCCAGTCTCTATCATCATATCTCACCTCCTTCAAATCCATTTTAATATTATCCTCCCATCTACGTCTCGGCCTTTCCAAAGGTCTTTTTCCCTCCGGGCTTCCAACTAACACACTATATGCATTTCTGGATTTGCCTTTAGCCTACATACTACATGCCCTGCCCATCTCAAACGTCTGGGTTTAATGTTCTTAATTATGTCAGGTAAAGAATACAATGCGTACTATGAAGTATAAAATCTTAGAATATGCAGTATAATTAATATGCAATATAAATTTCGAAATTAATAGTTCGTAAGTTAAATGTTTTTACTTTTAAATGGAGTAAAAAGATGGCAATTTTTTAAAACTTCAGTGCATGCACAATTTGTTGAAAGTTGATAAAATTAGGAGTAGTAGTACACAATTAGCAATATTAACAATTCACAGTCTAATTATTACTACGTTCATAAACATTTTATGATTTTTCTTGAGTCATTGTTGGATCATATGCTGCTGAATCAGTTCAAACTGAGGTACTTTAGTAGACTCCAAGAAGTTCTTAGTTGGCCACATCTGAAGACATTGAAAACTGGCTGATTAAGCAATTATTAATTCTTTGCAATTGTTTACAATTTACCACTAGTTATTTCTACTGTCCCTATTATATTGACATTATTTAAATCGTTATTGTGACTTGTTTCGAATATCATAAATCCTGATTTAACAATTATTTTCAGTGATCATGAATGTTTGTCATTACAGCTACAACACCTGCAGCTCCTACAGCTCCTCCACCGAACACAGAAGAAGAGGAAGTCATTGCCGAAGATTATGACAATCATAAGAAAGATACAATCAATAACAATGTTAATGATTCAGACTATGCTGAAGATTTTACGAGCAATCTAGAGAAAAAATTAATGGTAAGTTATTGTTATTGTTATAGTCGTCATCATCATCATCTTTAACTGAATAAATTAGAAACTTCTTAATGATTTTCTAGTGTCCCACCACCATATCCTACTTCTAAGGTTTATACTTGTTCAGGAGTGTGAACTAGGACTAAATAAAGTAAAGTAAAGATTACTTTCATATAGAAAATTATGTTCAATTTATATTAAATTTTATTTTTAGGGTCATTATGGCTGTCCTAACAAATACAATATCTTTCATGAATGCACAACATACTGTGAAGAACACTGGAGCCAAGGTATCATAGATCCAGATCCAAGTTACATGCGCAAGAAACAAAGAATGTTATTGAAGTACCCTTTGCCTGAGAATTGGGTTGAAGTATATGATCCTGGCACGTAAGTTTCCATTCAAGCTTCGTATTTGTATTTTAAAATTAATTTTAAATGGTTGGTGAGATACTCATAAGTCGACAATCTATTTATTCCAAATCTGACTCCATGTATGGAGTTTGCCAATTGACACAGAATAGTCAGCCTGGGTGGCGCAATTGGTAGACAGCTGGCCTTCTGTGCCCGAGGTTGTGGATTCGATCCCGGTCCAGGTCGATGGCATTTAAGTGTGCTTAAATGCGACAGGCTTATGTCAGTAGATTTATTGACATGCAGAAGAACTCCTCTGGGACAAAATTTCGGCACACTGGCGACGTTGATATAATCTCGCAGTTGGAAGCATTGTTAAATAAAACATAAATGGATAGACAAAGAATAAAGTTGTTACAGGTTTTTTGGTATAATTTTAACAGTTAACATTTTAACCAACATAGAGAGAGATACTACTTATTACAAGCCACTTTGAGTATTGCTAAAAAAGATGTGATGGAGATTTACAACATATTATCTCCTTTGCTATACATCTGCAGTTGAAACTTACACATTATACAAACTAGAATAATGTGAACAAATTAAAGTGATTATGATATTATTAAATTGCACAACACACTGAGTATAGATTCCAATCATTTTTATATAAATAGTAATATGTTCGTAGGACATCTTGATAGTTCGTAAGATTTAATTGTTTTCTTACAACTTACTTACTTACAAATGGCTTTTAAGGAACCCGCAGGTTCAGTGCCATCCTCACATAAGCCCGCCATCGGTCCCTATCCTGTGCAAGATTAATCCACTCTCTATCATCATATCCCACCTCCCTCAAATCCATTTTAATATTATCCTCCCATCTACGTCTTGGCCTTCCCTCCAGTCTCCCAACTAACACTCTATGTGCATTTCTGGATTTGCCCAAACGTGCTACATGCCCTGACCATCTCAAACGTGTGGATTTAATGTTCCTAATTATGTCAGGTGAAGAATACAATACATGCAGTTCTGCATTGTGTAACTTTCTCCATTCTCCTGTAACTTCGTCCCTCTTAGACCCAAATATTTTCCTAAGAACCTTATTCTCAAACATCCTTAATCTCTGTTCCACTCTCAAAGTGAGAGTCGAAGTTTTACAACTGTACAGAACAGCTGGTAATATAACTGTTTTATAAATTCTAACTTTCAGATTTTTTGACAGCAGACTAGATGACAAAAGCTTCTCAACCGAATAATAACAGGCATTTCCCATATTTATTCTGCATTTAATTTCTTCCTGAGTGTCATTTATATTTGTTATTGTTGCTCCAAGATATTTTAATTTTTCCACCTCTTCGAAGGATAAATTGAATTGTTTTCATGTTCTTTAAATTATAATATGTAGTCTAAGGCATCATGTCTAGGACTTTGATTATGGAATGCATGCTGGTTCGAATCCTTATGGGAAAGGAATTTTCTCATGAAATTTCGGTCAGGGTATGGAACAGGTGCCACCGAGCATCATGATGAATTTGGGAAGCTACAATAGGTAGCGAAATCTGGTTATAGAAACCTGCTATAATGGCTGGTGAAATCGTTACCTCTGTTGTGATTGGATGCTCGTTCACCTCTGCTAAGGCATGTTGATGTGAGGTCAGCAGCTCGCTGGTCACCCTGGATCCTTCATGGACTGTCGCATCATGGGTTGTAAAGAACAGCATTAGGCAGAGCTCTTACCTTTGTCAGAATTTCTGTGATCAGTAGAAGACTAGGTGTTAAGGAGGATGTTCCAGATCAGATAGAAATAAGGTTCTGAAGTGGTTTAAAAGACTATGACTCTACATACTAGATGGATACTAATGGATGGAAATGACAGCTGTGTGTGTATTGTGGAGAAGTAATAATTGAAAAAGGAACTTCTTTGTAGGCAAGCCTAATGTAATTTTATTTTGCAGTGGCCGTTACTATTATTGGCACACTGAGAGTGATGCTGTGTCATGGATGTCTCCTCGACATCCTCGTGCAGTTATCTCTGAATCTGCTGCACATATTCGTGAAGAAATGCAAATGGCTGAAGTTGATGACGAAGAAGAAGATGAAGATGAGGAAGATGGAAAAGATAGTGATATGGATGATGATGGAGAGGTTTGTTAATTATAAAATTAATGTTAAATTATAAAATTAATGCTGGGCTTGGCTTTTCGAGGGCTTATCCTTTCACTTAGACTTTCTGCAAGAAAAAGGAATAACAGAATAATTTTGAGGGAAAAATTGTTCCGGGGTCGGGTATCGAACCCGGGACCTTTGGTTAAACGTACCAACGCTCTACCAACTGAGCTACCCGGAAACTCTACCCGACACCAATCCAACTTTTCCCTCTATATCCACAGATCTCAAAGTGGGCTGACAACCGTCAAGCAACCAACATTGAGTGCACACTAACTCTGTGTGACTTAAATTGTGGTTTTCTGTTAACGAACAGTGACATGTATTATGCAAATCAAGCTTTCAGGTGTAACTCCTTGTAAAGTTGATTTGAATAATTCTGAGGGAAAAATTGTTCCGGGGCTGGGTATCGAACCCGAATTATTCAAATCAACTTTACAGGGAGTTACACCTGAAAGCTTGATTTGCATAATACACGTCACTGTTCGTTAACAGAAAACCACAATTTAAGTCACACGGAGTTAGTGTGCACTCAATGTTGATTGCTTGACGGTTGTCAGTCCACTTTGAGGTCTGTGGATATAGAGGGAAAAGTTGGATCGGTGTCGGGTAGAGTTCCCGGGTAGCTCAGTTGGTAGAGCGTTGGTACATTTAACCAAAGGTCCCGGGTTCGATACCCGGCCCCGGAACAATTTTTCCCTCAAAATTATTCAAATCAACTTTACAGGGAGTTACACCTGAAAGCTTGATTTGCAAGGAATAACAGAGTTTAATTTTTATGTGAGCAAGAAATTACTGATAAATTTTTCGTAAAACCCCTCATACTGAAGTCGTGAATCTTTAACAACACAAGATACCCATATTAACTTTCCTCCTATAGAAAGCTGTATTGGATTTTTACTGCCGTTATCAATGTATTATTTTGTGCTGGGTTTGTACCTATCAGTCTTGAATCTTACGGAAAGCAAAGTACACACTCAACTACTAAGGTCAACCTGAAGAAATAGGAGAAAGCAAGTAGTGCTGTGATATTTTTGCTTGGTTTCGAAGAAAAAGGTTATTTGAGTTTCTTATAGCTTAAATGTTTCTGAAACAATTGATTAATGCTGTTCTACATCTTTACTCTGAGATTTATGCATATTAGGAATTATTGAATTGTTTGTTTTAAACCATTTGTTCGATACAATTGAAACCAAGTGACACAACTGTATATAAAGGGCATTACTCCATTTATGTGACAGTACTGTCATTTTTTTCACAGCTATATAAATGAAATTACTACTACGAGATTAATTTGAGGCTTTTGTAGCACTTTAGTGTTATAGTTTTTAGGCATTGAAGCCATAGTATTATGGAGGGGAATGTCTTTTAGATTTCGGAACTTCTTACTCATTTCGTTTTCAGAAATGCGTATAAAACTGAAGTACGTTGAAATTATGACTTAGCTGCCTGATGATTGGTAGCATGCTCATTTCAATATATTAAATGAAGTTTATTTTGATGAATAGACTGTTTGCATGATAAAAAAAAATTGTCTTCATCATAAAGTTGGAGTTAATGAACTGGCCTAAGTGTTTTTAGATGTAATCTTATTGTTTTATTTTTTTATTGAGCTGTATTTCTCGTTGTTTTAGTGCGAGAAATGAAACAAATTTTGGTCTTTCATAACGAAAAATAGAGTGAAATTTCTTTCCTGCAGCATTAAAATCTTGGTAAGAAAAGCAATTTTAACTATTTGTATCTTATGTTTTTCAATAGGGAAGTGATGAAGATGTAAGAGAAGAAAAACGGAGGGAGGAGCAAGAAAGAAGAAGAGAAGCAAGAGAACGGTATAGAGCAAAGGGACGTACGAAAGTTAGAGATAATGATATAGACCCTATGGATCCCGCTGCGTATTCTGACACCCCAAGGTAAGATGTGAGACATGTTGTAATACGAATGATTAAGATTAGAATCTTTAACTGATATTTATATAAGTATCATAATGTATTTTGTTCTTAAAGGGGAACGTGGTCCACTGGACTTGGGAAGAAGAATGAGGCAAAGACTGGAGCAGATACGACAGCAGCCGGTCCTCTGTACCAGATGCGACCCTATCCAAGTCCTGGAGCTGTCCTTCGAGCAAATGCCATGAGCAAGTCTCATTCTGAGAAATCGAAAGTCATGCATCCTGAGTTGCCACCAAAATAGCTTTATGGTATGTAAATTGCACTTCATTTAGTGTTGTAATTGATGCAGTTTGTTTTGTTTGCACTCTTGTCCTTGAATGGACATGACATTATAGGTGAATTGAGGCAGGGCTCAAAGCATTTAGTGATATTAATTGAATTAACACTTTTCATTCAGCTTAATTTCTAATGTACCATTATATTCCATTGAATTAAACTACAATGTGTTTGTCCACACAGTGCTCTGCAGCTGTCCAACTCTATCTGCCCAGATGAGTGCATCGTTGTTGGTAGCCTGAGCTCGGGCTTGGGTTCATTTCATGCTTGCTCTGATTACCTGATTAGTTTTTTCTGAAATTTTCCCCAACTGTAAGGTGAATGATGAGTAGTTTCTGCTCCGCTTTTTACCAAGATGAAATTTGTGGTAAGCATAGCAGGCACTGAGGGAGTTTATCTGTATTCTCCTGTTTTCCTTCACCATTATCATCATTAAACCAACACTTTACAATCAATATTTACTGCGTGAAGTCCCGAGCCAGGCCTCCAAAACAAATAAACATTACAGTGTTGTGCACATTGTGTGAAATAAAGATGATAAATACAGGCCATAGTCATAACTGGGAGTAGTCGCTTAAGTCTTGAAAGCTGTAAAGGAATGAATTGCATTGTTGCTTCAAATCCAAGGTATACTGTTGGCCAAGTAATTGGTAGGTAAATTTAATCATTCAAGTGTGCAGATACGAGAGACGTTATGGACCCTGTGAGTGCTCCAGACAAGATATATAAATATTTACTAAGATCCTCTCTTTTAGGTTAAAGAGGAACCTTCATCCTTCTATTTGAAGTATCCTTTGTCATCTTGTCAAGCATTTTGACGTTCTTAAAAAGAGAAGAAAGTTGTGGAAGTAATCTGCATGCTGAATTCTCATTGTCATTGTTCAGATATTGTACAACCTGAATATCAACTAGCATATTTCTATATTTGTATGTGGACCGAGAATTTCATGTAAATAGCAAGAATGTATTTATACAGATTGAATAAAGACATTCATGAACTGAAGTACAAATTTTTTTTTTATTGTACTAAGAACTTAACTTGTATTTGCTATTATGATTGATTCATTTATGGTGTGTTTGCTATGCTTAATTTTATTAATTCATGGTTTTGAACTGTAGAAGTTATTCATTTTCAAAGAAGTGACAGCTATTACGAGAGAGAAGATTGAAAAATGATGAAATGGCTGCTGTGAAGAACTTGGAGAAAACATTATTACCAACATTAGGCAACATAAATTCCTCAAGATCTGCGAAACCTGAGTTCTGGCTTCTGCATTGCGAAAATCAACAAAATTAGCAACAGAAGTCAGCATTTCCGATTCAGGTATTAACATTTAACTTATATTGAGTTGAAATAGACTGTAAGATTTACAGAAATCCAATAACTTCAATTCATCAACACTGACGAAAATAAGACAAGTTTGTACGTTTAATTCCATTGTCATATCCCTTCCTCCTATTTCTGAATGTCCTTGTCTTCATTGGAAAGTTCTTGTGTGAAGAATGAAATTTAGCATTAATTATTATTATTATATATAATACAGTATTTATTAGTGGCCGTTTATGCTTATCTAATAAATATTATATATAAAGAATTAATTTTTGTATTCATAGTAAAACTGTTTTTAAAAATAGCATTTATTAATTAAAACCTGATTTGCTATTTTATGTATTTGAAGGGAGTAAATGAAAATAAATATATATGAAATTACTTACTAGCTATATGAATTTTCGTTTCTAATTTTTAAATACGAATAATCATATCATAACAGTTTACTATGCACTTCTCTTATTTTGCAGACTGCAATGTCTGATGAAAAATATCAGTTGGTTATCAAAATTGCATCCTTTCTCTGATGGACTTTTCATTAAGAGTTGTATTCTAGATGATGTTTCAAAGATATCTCCCAATGAGATAAGAAAGTACGAAGAAATGGGCAATATTTGTCCAGAAACACTGTAGCTAGGAGAATACGAAAATTATAGTCGTGATGCTGTTATTCCCGGCTTGACTCCTCCTCTTTGCTTACGTCTTAGGAAGTGAAGGCTCTATAAAATCTAGGTAGGTAGTATCGTTCTCCATTTTTGTTCTTTCGTTGCCGAGCTACCATACAAGGAATCTATTTGCCACACTGTTAAACATTATCATGTCATAGCTCCTATGATAATAAATCAAACGCACTGTAATTCAGCAAATAATTGAGCGGCAAATAACGTCTTCGTGTGCTTTCTGCAAATGCCAACGAAAGAGCCAAAATGGCGGGCTATTATATTAAATATTGATCGAGCCTTAAGAAATGAATAACGTCTTCATAAGTGAATCACAAGACGCACACGTTTAAATCTAGCCAACCTGCAACGCGATTGGCTGCTGGAAATTAGAGCGACGGGACTATAGCAGGGGATATTATACTTTGTGAGTGAAATTTATGTTGATAATTTCAATCGTGTCATATTCAGCTATTACCGTTTTTTTTTTTTACATAAACAATGTAGAAAAGAACCATGGATATCTGCTTAAAAATACTGTGGTATATATCATATTTCGTCTAACCCTATGTGCTTGATGCCACCTAGTGTTTATACACCACTAATTTCCTATCGCTCTGCAATCAGCAGACTCCTACAGAATTCACTTTGTCAATCTCCTGTTCCTGTCCTGGCACCCATGAATGATTTCAAGATCATAAAATGCGCTTGCTTTTGACATCGCTGTTCTCTTGAGTCTCATAGATTCAAATACTTGCCACTGAACAGAAAAGAAAGAAATCACTGGCTTTGTTTCTACTTTGATTATTTCTTTATTTCCTTTAATAACATTTACATGGTGAACAGTTTTTTTCTATAACACATTTTTCTTTTATTCCTTTTGTGTGGTTATGTACTGTACTTACTCTGACATTAACAACAACGTTACTGCATCGTGAAACTTGTTTCATTTTTAAATTCTCTCATGGTTTGGAGTATTGAAATGCATATACATATATAGGTAAATTAAATAATTAAACAATTTATGACATGTTTGTTTAAAATTGACAGCAATATACTAAACATAATACATTTTAGGTTCCATATATTTGTTTGAAGTACATAGTACATTTTTTTAATGAAATAGTTCTTATATAGATGTCTGTATTAAGAAATGTTATGTTTCTACAAATTCTTTTTTAACAAAATAGTATATTAACTGAGTTTAAGAAATGTGAACTAGTGAGTTATGATATAATAAATTTGAACTTAACATACTTGTCTGATACAAAAATTAACGTGCACAAAGATAAAATATATGAGAGGAACTGCCTGTTTCTCACTTCTGGACGTGAATGAAATTTGGATATTGTACGACTAAGAATGCACTGGATTTTTTTATGTATTCATAATTTAAAATTAACTTGGAAACATGTGGAGAGACTGCAAAGTGACAAATATCAAAACAGCTTTTAATGTACATGTCAAATAGAAAGAGAAGTTCAGGATTATCCAAGAAACAGTGTACTGAAACTGTAAAAAGTCACGTGGAAGAGTGGTGGTTAAAAGGGTAAAAGGTAAAGGTATCCCCGTCTCATGCCATGGAAGGCAGAGCCCCATGCTTTCCATGACCTTGGCACTAGAATGAGGTGGTGTAGTCGGCACCACGCTCTGACCGCCTTTTAGTACTTTCATAATTCAAAACTGAGTTTTAAGTAAGAATATCTCGATGTTCATGTTCAGTTCAAGATAATACTGTATTTATGTATGTTATTTTATGAAAAAATAAAAGGAACAATAGTGAAAATGAGATTAAAATGGTTAGGTCCTTTGAAAAGGATGAATGAAAGTCAAAGGTGTAAGAATATTAGGAAGACCCCGGACTAGATGGTTAGATCCAGTACAGCTAGATTTAAAAGAGAGAGACTATGATTGGGAAAGAATTCAAGAACAGGAATTGTGTCAAGACAGGATTTTGTGGAGGAGGCTATGTTCTGGGATGACCTACAACTGAGTGCAAACATCTACCGATGACGATATTGATTGCAAATTACCTAGATATTTCTGTCAATTACTTCAATCTATGCTACTTGCATCTGCAAACTCTTGACATTTTGTCAGATTAAAACTTACATACTTTTATATACATATTAATAACATTTGTATATTTGGCTGTAAAATTATTAGCAATGGATTATGGCCTGCTCATTCCCCAGATCTAACATCATGTGACTTTTATTTCTGAGAAACACTGAAAAATAAAGGGTATTCAACTAATCCTCATATGCTGTAGGAGCTAAAAGAAAATATTTGAACAGAAATCCATTCTATTAATGCAGAGGAACTTACGCGAGTGAATGTTAGTTTCATATGATTTAAATTATGTATCACACAAAATGGGCAACACTTCAGGAGGTAGTGTGGGGAGAGAGAGTACTGAATGTTATTAATATAACATAGTATGTAAGTTTCAATCTGGTGAAATGCCATGAGCTTGTGGATGCAAGCAGTGGTGGTAGCAGAGGGATCTGCTGCTGGTTGATCGACAGAAACACTAATAACTTTGGCTGGGGTTTACTGTACCATTCCATTTTTGAGAAGCTGGTAATATATTACCAATTTATTATCTCACATGTTTATGTTTATTCTTAATTTTTTTTGAAATCCAGAAGTGAGTCTGGGGTTAAAATTGGAGGAATGAAAAAGTCGTGCTTTAACTTTATAGTTAAAAATATACTACGAAATCTTGCAATATATTTACAATACATTTTTGCAGCAGACATAAAATACAAACGTCACAGGTTTTCATTGAGAGGTGGCTCTATTGTAAGGCTAACTATTATCTGTGCATTTTGGCTGGTGGATCAAGATCATGTACAAACCATGCACGAGTCACTGAACTGAAGCACTGATACTTCCAGCTGACTTTAGTTGCGAGAATAGTACAGGAATGGGGTAAGCACATGTGGCAAATGTAGTCCATTGCTTGACCTTGAGCCACCAGTTCGAAATGCACAAATAATAGCAAACTACTGAAGACTTATACTGAATTTATATATATATATATAACATATTTATCATTAACTAGACGGAATTCTTGTATACAACTATAAATTTAATAAATAATGGAGAAAATTTATTGCTCAAAAATGAAAATCTTCTGCAATTTTCTTGATTTCTATATATTTCATATTGAGTGTAAAAGACTGATGTTAAACTAGTATAGTTTCGCAAGAAGCTACAGGATATACTTTTGTAATCTGATGATGATTTGACAGAGTTTAACATAAATGGAAAAATTATTATTTTTTTTTTTAGAAACTGTGTATGTGCATCGGGACTGCACCTTCCGGTATGAATCACTAAAATATACAGTAAATAATAATTTGGTTATAGTGTTTTCTAATGTATCCTTGGCTTAGGGGATTTGCTAAGAATTCCTGCTACAGTAGCTTCAGCAGAAATGTTCTTTTCAGAATTAATAGTGATAACACTTATCTATGATCTATTTGTGTCATCTTTGATGATTATGTCTAATGAATATGACCATCAAATTTAGGAAAAGGAATAACATTATTTTAATGTATCCAATAAATGTTCGTTACTTTCAGTGTCAGTTTAATTTTTTTTCTTCCCTTCTCAAGAGTGTCATATAGGACTTCCTCTTAAACTCTCGCAAACTTTTAGAGCCAACTCTGTTAACATTACACTCTTTACATTTGAGTTCACAACTTACTAGAACGTTATTAGGTTACTTTCTGTTTTGTTCTCAGACTTGTCAAAATATTATACAAGATCTAATAACAATTTTAGCAGCAATTATTAAAAATAAGTGTATCACATAAATATGAACATTTTGCAACTAGTTAAATGATATAAACATAATTTACAAACATAGTACATGGATGACTTGTATTTCTACATCAGTGAAACTACAGTATTATCTTTCATCACTAACATGTTAACTTAAATACTGTATCAACAATATTAATACATTACTTTAAAATAATTACAGATAATTCGTACATCATTACAGCACTAATACAAATTAAATAAAATGTAATAAAATGAGCTTCATCGACATTGGAATGATATGTGATCAAATAAGTCATATGTAAATAAAAGTTATTGTATTTAAAAGAACAGATTAACTAATACTGCTCTTGCCTCATAGCAATAACCCAAGAAATCAATAATTTAATATAAGTTATATTTTACTTCACATAAAGTACATTCAGATTCCTTTGTGTTTTAGTATTTATCTTAAGAGTACCATGACCTTTAATATTATATAAAATTAATTATATTACCATAAAGCATTAAAAAATCCATGTTGACATTGTCTAAAAGAAAAAGTAGAGAGTCCGAAAATGAATGAATTATTCTACCATAATCTTGTATGTAATGATAAGTGAAACGAAAATGATTCAAACAATTTTCTGTGTAATCTTTTTCTTATGTTCTTTAAAGAAGTGAAAAATGGTATTCTAAATAACAGATTTTTTTTTCTCCGAGAAAGTGAACATTCATTACTAAAGAGCTAAACAGGATTACATTAGAATAAGGATTAAATATCAGTTTCCAAATTTATGTTGTTTTGTATTATCCTTACAAATACAAAGTACCAATACCTAATATTCAGTTTTATAATTACCGTCATCGATTTAAAATTTTCTTCATCAGAAAGAGACTGGAATTTTGAAATAACTAGAAATTGTTGAAGAAATTCATGTATACAGCATAATAAATATAAAGCATTATTCAACAAACTTCCCACGTACTTTCTACTTCTTTAATGTTTTGTATGGATTAAGATGGCAGATGCATGGTGGCAGAGCAAATTCAGTTGGCCATGGCTGTGACAGTAAGATTACTTAGTTTAATAAAAACATACAGTTAAAAACTAACATTGGTACTCAATTTGTTAGTGAATCAATTACAGATATAATAATTATAGAAACGTCTGCATTAAAAAATAAATTTCACTCACAACCAATGATTCCAATTTTGACATCTTTACTACTTAATTTCTTTAAACTGGAAGGTAAAATGTGATTTCTAAATCAACAAATACATCACAAGAAGTATATACACATACATACAAAAACAACAGTTACAAATGTACAGAAATCAAATATGAATAGTCTTCTGATCTTAAATTGTACAAATAATTATATACTCTACAGAAGTACTGCGCGTAAATGCATTTACAATACTTCCAAAAGTTTAGTAAACATATCCTTCATGTAGTGATACAAACAACATAACTACTTGCCTAAAATACTGATATTTTTAACGTATTATTTATTACGTGATATAATTACATTTCAGATGTAATATTCAGTGAGAAGATTTTATTTAAATTTTATAACTATAATCAAATTGTATTTTTCAGTATGTTATATTACCTAGATTTATGAAATACAATTCCAGTGTTTTAACAATGCAACTTGCCACAATTAAATATAGAATAACACAGTGTGATTATTTATTATGACTTGGAACACAGTAATATTATGGACAACTAAAAGGTTCATAGGCTTAAATTATTATTAATTAGTTACTCATATATTTATTTGTTATATAATCATAAAATAATTTTATATCCATTTTTTCACGTAAAATGTTAATACAATAAAATTTAATAAAACAAATATTACATAAAAACAAGATTTACACTTTTAAAATCATTATGTTCATTAATTACCATATCTGATATCAAAGAGTATAAGAAACGTTGGTTTGTCTCTGTTTCTTGTGTCCCGTCATAATGTATATTGGTGTCAGTAAAAATTTATTTCAGGTTCCATTTTTCCTTTCACACACGTAGCCATTAATGTAAGTACAGATCCTAGATACATTTTCAAAGTTTAAAGTGGATGTTATGACAAAGGACAGGAGATGAATTCCTTTTTTAATATGTGAGGAAATTCTCATTATTCATGGATATTTGTGTGGAGGAATCAATACATACCTGTACAATATCATAGACATTTTATACCAAAATTACTTTACTATTTAATGACTTATAAAATTTAGTATGGATCAAAATGAAAATAGTAAGTTATAATACAAATAGGCCTACTTGGAACAGAAAATATAATGAAAAATTAAGTTCTAAATAAATGATGAACTAGATTCTAAATTTAGAAAGGAAATTATAATAAAAAATGTTTATTTTTTAATGTAAAATTTCTGTTGTGATGCTGATGAAATAGTAATTTTAAAGGAATAGATAATATTTTTGATGAGCCTTTTGTATAAAAAGTAAGAGCAGAAGAAAAAGAAAAAAAAAAAGAAGGGGACGAGAAAATAAAAAGGAATGAGGAGGAACAGGTTGGGATGATGATGAAAATAATGATGATGATGATAAAAGAAAATTAAGATAAGGAGCCAGATAAACATTAATTATTAATAAATATGTGTGCACATCACCATTATTCGAATAGTAGAGGTTATCCAACTATAACTAATAGGGTTTGCGTAATAAAAAATATTATATAATTATTTCTGTGCGTTTAGTAAATGTTTAGGAGTTACCTGTAACTATTGAATCAATTGATAGAATATTCTTGAGAGTCTTTCTAATTTCAAAAGAAATAGGAAAAAACATGAGAAAGAAGACAAAGAAATTAAGAATGAGAAAGAACAGGAGGAAATGATGAAGATGATGATGATGAGGAAATTAAGAAAAGGAAACAGATAAACATGATTAATAAATGTTTGCATGCAATACTATTATTAGTGCAATAGAGGTTATAAATTCTTCGACATCAGTATGAGGCTTGCTTAATAAAAATATACTATTACTTTTTTTTTTTGTACCGTATATGTTTACAGATTATTCGTAGCTACTGAAATAACATTATAATAGAATTTTTATGTTTTTAGGAGTCCTTATAAATTTAGTAGGCCTATATTAAAAAAAAAATACTTGTAATGTGTTTGTTATTCACTGGAAAATATAAGAAAAATTTAATTATAATTTTGATAATGTCTTACGGTTCTTAAGTTTTTGATGATCTGATCATGAAATTTTGAAATTCAATATCTCCCAGAAACGAATCAAAAATGATATGGGCCCTTGACAAAAGTAATAATTGGGTCCCTTGAGTAAAAACAAATAACAACAATAAGAGCAATAATAATTTACCTCTTTGATGTTGAACACAGGACAAATTTCACTCACAGTCTCACATTTATTTTATTAACTCTCTAATACTAGTCTCTAGACCAGCCATTTTTAACCGGTAAGCTGCGAGAAAATGAAAGTAGTGAAGGTTGTTGTAGCAAACGTTGGAAAAGTAAAAGTCTAAAGAGTAGTAAAAAAAAAGTTAGTCCATCAGGTATCAACTTCGAGCAAACGCAGCACAAATCAGTATTCAGTAAATAAGTACTTACGCGTATCTATGAGAGCGGCAGAGAAGGGAATGACACACTCAGCCAGAATTGCCAGATCATTGAAGTTAAAATATCGTGCCAACCTTAAAAAAATCGCATTTCACTTGTTTGTGTGAAATCCTCCCCCGGTTAGGAACCACCGGTTTAGATTATATGAATGTGCCACGGGATTTTAAATTACACCTTGTGTGCCAAATTTTTAAAAAGATTGAAAGATACTGCTCTAGACTCTAGCAGAATAAAGTTTTACTCCAAAAATTAATCCTTGATTTGACCCTATAATAATAATAATAATAATTATTATTATTATTATTGTTGTTGTTGTTGTTAATATCATTTTAAGGTCTCCTTACAACCCAAGGCCCCCAGGGGCTGACTGGTTTGCCCATGTGTCAAAACGGCATTGCCCGGGACTGGCAGATGTGTTTTGTGATCTGTATTTACAATTATAACCTCGACCTAGTCCCATTGATGGGTCTATGTTAAACCTTTCATAGTCATCAGGATTGATATCAGAGACTTCATCAACAGGAGGAACCATATTTAATTTTTCAGTAGGATCTTCATCACCTTTCTTCATTTCGTTTGTACTGCCTGAGGTTGAGGTCTCGCCATCTGTCAGCACCAATCCACTTGTTGCAACTGATACTTCATCAGCACTGGAAGTCCCGTTGTGGGAAATTAACTGATCATATTTGGGTACATCATATGCTTCCTTCGTGCCTGTTACCGGTACTTCATTATAGATACCCTGTATTTGATTCAAACGCCTTCTCTCACTCTGATAGAAAGCTTTCCGTTCTGATCTTGAAATAAGAAACAGTATATTGTAAGAATTATGAAAATACAATATCAAAATTAACATTAAATATCGACTATATTGCACTGTTAGTTGCTGGGTTCTGTGATTGGCGTAGAAGGACCATACCATCACTCGCAGGGACAAGGGAAAAGTGGTGAGTGACAGATTCCTCTAAAAAGACTAAAATACCGCCAAATTCTTTAAGTTTCAAGAAATTGAGTGCCCTGTGGAAGTAGCTATTTCCCTCTCACTCACCATTTCCCTGCTGTCCCTGCTCATGATGGTATGATCTCTCTATGTTGGCCACAGAACCAAGCAACTGACTGTACCATCTATAACACTTGAACACCAAAATGATCATAGATCTTCAATATAAAGCCATTAAATAAATCAGAATAAGGAAGAACAGTGATAAACCTTCACATTTCTACTGGCATGCAAAGCAAATAGGTTAATACTTAAAATTAATGTTATTGTTATAATAATAATAATAATAATAATAATAATAATAATACTAATACTAATAATAATAATAATCTTATTGAATTTGGTATTCCCAGGAAACTAGTTCGATTAATTAAAATGTGTCTCAGTGAAACATACAAAGGAGTCCGTATAGGTCAGTTTCTGTCAGATGCATTTCCAATTCATTGTGGGCTAAAGCAAGGAGATGCACTATCACCTTTACTTTTTAACTTTGCTCTAGAGTATGCTATTAGGAAAGTGCAGGATAACAGAGAGGGTTTGAAATTGAATGGGTTACATCAGCTCCTTGTCTATGCGGATGACGTGAATATGTTAGGAGAAAATCCACAAACAATTAGGGTAAATACGGAAATTTTACTTGAAGCAAGTAAAGAGATAGATTTGGAAGTAAATCCCAAAAGAAAAAGTATATGATTATGTCTCGTGACGAGAATATTGTACGAAATGGAAATATAAAAATTGAAAATTTATCTTTTGAAGAGGTGGAAAGATTCAAATATCTTGGAGCAACAGTAACAAATATAAATGACACTCGGGAGAAAATTAAACACAGAATAAATATGGGAAATGCCTGTTGTTATGACGTCTATCTGATGTAGCTGGTATAGTAGCCTACTCATTTTACAGAAATAGTAGAATAGCAACACCACTGTATAAGGCATAGTGAAAGACATAGGAATGTCAATTATCATAATAAGAAAAAAATAATGGTAGGTATAGGACCTATACAATAGTTTCATAACTTACTTTGTAACACCTGTTGGTTTCCTTAAGACAAGGGAAGATTCAGCGTAAGCCTGAGGATTGTATGTCACAGTAGGACCTTCTTCGTCCCAGTTTTCTTCCAAAGGAGGGCATATGGGTTCCTCGTAAGGGGGAAGCTGAAAATGAACTTGATCACGTGTTTCATATTTTAGCCCTTCTATAACTTTGCGATTGGGACACGTGTTTATGTGACAAATGTAATTACCCATTCGTAGGCGATGGGTGGCATTAAATGGACATACAAGCATCTTTATTGCTGGGTTATTTCTTGCACATTTCACCAAATGTGCCTGCATCCTGGACTCAAATATGGAGTGAGAGAGGTTATATGGGCAAGGAATCAGTAGATCGGTATCAATCATAACTGGATGTGCTGGAACTGAAAACAAAGACACATCATCACTATAATTAGGCTTACGTGAAATTTTTATTTCTACTTTCTCATTACATGATGTGTGAAGAGAAAGTAGGGTTATTCTAATGTTGCAAAAAATAAATTTCGAAGCTTTCACGGAAATGATTTTGGTTATGTACAACAGCTTCTAAACTATTCGATGAATTTTGATTACATTCAGTGGCCTATACAATGAATCAATTTATCTGGGAAAGATTTGCAAAAAAATATACCTACCTAGACACACACACCACATCACACACAAACAGAAAAAAAAAAAAGGAAGAGAGGGACAGAGAGAGAAAAAGAGAGTGTTCCATCAATGCTCTCCACTTCCCTCTCATTTCATCTTTCATCTGTAGCCTAATAGTTAAAAATAGGCTGGGGTGATGTCTAGGGTTAATATGGGTTTCTGATGCTAATCTAGGTACTAAGAGCTTGGGACTCTGAGGTCTGAATTCGGGCTTGTCAGCATATAATGGGATCTTATCTGAAGGGCTCAGAAGGCTAGCCCGCCTATTAGCATCAGATTCACGAATGCCATCCAGGACCAAGTCCATCTGTCGGACAATCGTCGCATGTAGGGTGTACCATGGACCTATATCAAGTGGCCTATATGACCTAAGGGCATCCAGTCCTCGTGGAGAGAGAGAGAGAGAGAGAAAGGAGAGAAAGAGCGTGTGTGTGTTTTTAACAAGCTTCAGTGATTAATTCAATTATCAGTAATGAAAAACTAAATGGAGTAGGTATACGCTTACTTAGACGACATTACTGTGTGTGGTACTAGTCAACTATATCACGATAAAAACTTGAGAAAGTTTCTTGAAGCTGTAAAGAAATATGGCCTTACTCTCAATGAAAGCAAATGTAAATTCTGTACTAAATCCATTAATCTCCTAGGTTTGGAAGGTCAGTAGCGTTCTTTTCTAGAACCCTTTCTGAAAGTGAACGTCGGGATTCTGCTGTAGAGAAAGAGGTTTACGCTATTGTCGAATCACTGCAAAAGTGGAAGCATTACCTAATAGGACGTCCATTTTCGCTATTAACCGATCAAAAGTCAGTATCTTTCATGTTTAACCGTATGGAAAAATAAAAAACGAGAAGATTGAACACTGGAGATAGAATTATCTTGTTACAAATTTGATATTGTCTATTGTCCTGGAAAGGATAACACAGTAGCTGATACATTATCCAGGGTCTGCTCATCCTCATCTGCTAGAATTCCTACTCTTTATCAGCTCCTCCAGTCTCTGTGCCATCCTGGTGTAGTGCGAATGGCACATTTTATTCGTTGTGGTAATTTCCCGTATTCCTTAGAAGATGTCAAGAAGATGACTGCATCATGTCCAGTGTGTGCAGAAATTAAACCTCATTTCTACAAAGGAGAAGATCGACTAATTAAAGCAACATCACCTTTCGAGCGTCTGAATATAGATTTTAAAGGGCCAATACCTTCAAAAACTAGCAATGTATACTTACAATTGTCGACGAGTATTCCAGATTCCCATTTGCATTCCCTTGCAGTGATGTTTCAACTTCGACGGTCTTAAGCAGATTATCAATTTTATTCTCAATTTTTGGGAGTCCGTCATTTATCACAAGGAATAGCAACTAGCCGCACTACAGCATATAGCTAATCCAAAAGGGAACAGACAAATTGAGAGATAGGTATAACGGAATAATTTGGAAGACTATAGAACTGACCTTGAAATCTAGAGGTCTTCCAGTTATACAATAAGAGACTGTTCTTCCGGAAACCTTAAATGCTATTCGATCTCTGTTATTTACAGCAACTAACACAACACCACATGAACGTATGTTCTCACACTCTAGATGCTCTGCAAATGGATCAGTGCTACCGACATGGTTGACAACACCAGGCACTGTATTCATGAGAAGAAATGTTCGTGCAAGCAAGTTCGATCCATTAGTTGAAGTTCAGTTAATGGATGCGAACCCTACCTATTCTTATGTTCAAACATCTAATGGAAGGGAGATGACTATATCCATTCGACAACTTGCTCTGAAGGAACAGATGCCTATTTTTAGGAACAGGATGAAATTCAAATGGAAGACTTCGAAAATGATGACAATCAGAATACAGCTATTTCTAAACCATCACAAAGCCCGAGAATGACAGAAAGGGATGTTTCCAATCTGAATGAGTCTTATGGAAGAAATGGCGAGACTAAGTCAAATGAGAACAATGTATATCTCGTTGTTCTGGCAGAATAGTGAAACCCCTCCAATCCAAGTTACTTACAGGACTATATTCAATACTAGTTAAATCGACCGTATACATAATGATCGATTCTTCTATTTTGTTTTGTTTATGTATCCAAGGTAGCCTATTTGTTTATGTAACCAAGTAGCTAGATTTATATGTCGAATAAAACCAACTTTGGTTCTATAGATTGCAACTTTAATAAATAAACAGTAGGTATCCAATAGTTTAGGAATAAAGTCTTTTCACAAATGAACTGATAGCATGGCAGAAACCACTTTGGTATTAAAGATGTTGAAAAAGTCTATTTCCCTAAAAATCTGCTTTTTACAGTATTAGAGTTTCACTAAATAATAATAATAATAATAATAATCCGTGGCGCTATAGCCCTTTAAGGATCCAGACCAACCAGCTAGCTGCTGGACTCACGTCCACATGCCGAAACAGAAGTGGACGATCATCCAATCAGAATGGAGATATCGTGTAGTTAGCATGATCACCCCAGCCATTATAACTGGCATTCGTAACTAGATTCCACTACCTATCGTAGCTCCCCAAGCGCATCACTATGCTGGGTGGGCACCAGTCCCATACATTGGCCGAAATTTTATGAGAAAATTTCTTCCTCTCCTGAGGATTCGAACCAGCGCACATTCCGTAACGCGAATCCTTGACAGGATGCTTTAGATCATGACGCCATGGCGTGGAAGAGGGACAGAATTTCACTATTCATTAATTATATTATTGAGAAACTAAAAGTAACCATATTTTGAAACAATGCATTAACAACATATAAGAGCGCTTTATGCGCAAAGTCTAATTAGCCAAGAATGTGAGTTAGAAAAATGTATCCCTTGACAGTTCTATTTAAGTCACCCTTAAACTTCCGAGACTGTTCGCCACTAATAGCAACGGTTTCCTGCATAAGTAAGCCTATTTCATTAACGTGGTTACTTTGAATAAATATTTTACAGTACAAAAAATTTGATAGTAATTTCACTTCATTAACTTTTGAGCAAATCCTGATTGAAATTAATGGACACCCTGTTCTATAGAAGAGGCCGTGTCTTTCAAATCGAGTCTGATAAAGAATCAAATATTTTACGGTCAATAAATATTTTAATCCTGTGAAATTGTATTCGTTTGTAATCAAACTTGAAGTAGTAAATGTATTATTTTTTTATAAAAAAAGTGTACGGTAGTAAAGGAAATACAATTGAATTTCACAATTAAGATTGACGCAACCAGAGCTGTAGGTTGCAATTTAGGCAGATTGCATTTTGTGTTGACTAATTTTAAAGAATAAATAATAAAATAAAATAAAAAATAAATATTTCTTTTAACTAACTCCGAACATTATTTTATGTCGTTTTATTTGTAAAACGATATATTATTTACTTACTTTTTGAAGTTTTCAAAATCGGAATTGATGGATCGGATATACTTGCTACCGTATGTAAAACTGAAAGAAACTTGAAACCGTTAGTACCGTTACAAATTTAAAATTTCAAATTTAACTAGTTCATATCGTATTCTGCGACAGGCTGGCCATCTATTTAGGAAGTATCGCAACTGACTGAGTGTGCTCCCCTCTATCGAGAGGAAAGAGCATTATGAGGCAAACCACCGAAGAGTGGAAAAAGCCTTTAAAAATACTCAGTTTCTACACTACACAAGAAATATCCTTGTAAGATAAATAGGTATTTTTGATTGTATTGACTTATGAATAAAAACAAAAAATATTACTAAAATAATAAAACTGTATTAAATGAATAAGGAAGAGGGAAAACTACGATTTTTTGGTGAATTTATATGTAAATATTTGTAATTTATGACAATTATCATTTTTCTGTTACCAAAAGAGCATACCATTTCTTTAGTAGATGGTGGTTTTAGTAGAAAATTACTAATATTTTGTTCATAATTCACTGACTTAATCATCCATATTAAATTACATTAAAAACAAATTGGAATAGCCTGTATTTTTTTCTATTACTACTACTGCTACTGCTGCTGCTGCACTTCTTTTTCTTCTATGGCTCGACAGTCCAATATTGAACCTTGGCCTTCTGTATCAAACCTTGCCAAATGTAACTTCTTGCGTCATTCTTTTCCAATTCCTTACTCCTAATATCTTTAGCATCCGCCTCCATGGCATCGATCCATCTTTTCCTTGGTTTGCCCACCTGCCATTTGCCTCCAATTATGCAATTTTCTTTGGAATTCATTACTTTTCCATACTCTGGACGTATCCTGCCCATTGCAGTTTTTTCAGTTTAACTGTTATAAAGAAGCATGGCTCTTTGAACAGATCTTATAGCTTCTTGTCATAGACGGAGATATGGGAGGGGGGCACAGAGAGGCAATGCCTCCCATGTCAGAGTGATATAAATTACTGTCTCTTTCTAGCATTAGATACAGTATGAAGAAAGCATAACTTTGCAAATTAATATGCAAATAAGCATTATGTTTCTAAGTATAGGCATTCATTATGTGATTTGTCTTTTTATAATATGGGTAAGAAAGAACTGGAACATGCCTGGAACATTTTCTAGAGAGAATTCATTCAGTTCATTTCATGTGGTAGTTCGTGAGATGCCCATTCCTTTCTAAAAGTACTGGTAGCCTATGGAACAAAGTGGAAGTAAATGTATGGTATTAGTAACAAGGAAGAACCTGTTAATACTATGCGTAATAGTGTAACTGTTTGTGGATCTGCTGCAGATGATGAGATTCAGTGGTGATATTCAAGTAGTTTAACAACCAGTTCTCTCATGTGTGCTATGTTAAACATATACGGTTATGTTCATGGTAATTGCGAATGTCAGGTAATCCATACTGAATCCTAGGCCTCATCTCACCAAATACTATCGCGCTATCACCAATCCCATTGATGCTTAATAGTGGATTAGTTGATATAGCGTCGTTAAATAACAAACTAAAAAAATAATTGAAGCCATCTACCACCTTGCTTTAAACCTTTGATAAGTAGTAAAGGTATGAGCTTATTTTGATTAACTTTCTTTCATTGTCAAGCATATTACGTAATTTAATTAATCTAGTTTGTGTACCATACAATAATGCAGTTTCTAATTTTCTTCGTGAGATACTGTCATAGGCTTATTTGATATCAATAAAGAGCATGTAAATATCCACATTAAATTCTCCTCACTTTTCTCTTAAATATTTAAGTATGAACAAGTTATCTGTTGTAGACTTTGCTGGTCGAAACCCCATCTGATATTCTCCTATAAACTTTTCGAAGTATACTACTACTACTACTACTACTACCACTACTACCACTACTACCACTACTACCACTACCACCACTACCACTACCACTACCACTACCATTACCACTACCACCACCACCACCACCACCACCACCACCACCACCACCACCACTACCACTACCACTACCACTACCACTACCACTACTACTACTACTACTACTCCACTGCCATCTCTCCCATTGTCTCTTAGTAGTTCTTAATTGCTATCAATTTTTAATCGTTTCCAGTTGTTTCATTGCCTTTTTTTATAGTTTCTTTTTTCATAATTTTTTTCACGACCTCTACTCTAGTTAATTGTAGACACTCTGTCTTTGGTTTTCTCTTGAGTTATTGTCATTTCCACAAACGAAGCAGTGATGACCAAATTACAAACACAGAAAAATGCAATATCAGAGTTTGTTATGAGTCACAAATTCATGTAAAATATTGGTGTCTATATAAATAACTCGTAGAGAACTCAAAGCATTTTTCTTCTTTGGGAAATACATACCACAACATTATGTTAGAAAAAAAATTGGAGCTACCAAGAGTGTCATAACTTTTACATGTAAAAATGTTTCTTAATATAGGCATTGTTGGGTAGATTTGTGGTGATCCTTTCAGAAAGAAACGAAAATGTTGAATTAATTGAACAAACTTCATTGAAACAATAGTAGCTTGAATGTATAGCGGATGTGCATGTATAGAAACTGGAAATGGAATATAAGTAAGAATCAATGTGCACAATAAATAATTTTGCATTGAAAATGATCATTGTTTACATTAATTACGAGAGTCATTTCAGAAGTAATGGCAACTAAGCTGCAGAAATAGAATTTCACTGTATGCGAGTGAAGGTTACTGGAATGTACTTTGCAATGCTAGTACCAAATTGGGTCCGGGTACAGGAAGCAATTGGTAAGGAAAATTGAAAGATGCGTAAATAGAAATAATTGTTTTATTATGCACAAAAGAAACAAAGTACATTACTCATAGCAAATATCCTTCAAAATAATCCCTCAAGGCTTCCACACATCTTTGTCAATGATGATGCAGGCATTGAATACCATTGGCTGTGTGTGATTCGGCTATGTGTACCACCTCTCACTGAAACACTATTGAGATGTCCTCCCTGTTTGCACACTACTTCCCAAGTAGCAGCTTCTTCAATAGTGGAATGAGATCAAAGTAGCATGGACTGAGATCAGACAAGTAGGGAGGATGTTCCAATGCATTATCACCCAATGCTTCTCGTAGCTCAGAATGACACTGACGACCATTTCTGCCACGAAGAACTGCAATTTTCACGTATAACCGCTGTTCATCTTTACTTACATCCATCTTGGAGTACAGTCTCTAGCATACTAACCACCACAACTAACTACCAATGCATACAAACGCAATCTGGCGGTGGCATCCTGTACGGTATGCAACAGGTTTTCAAACATATATACTGAACTAATCACATTTTCGGTTATTCGGAAGATGTAACATAGTTGCCATGACTTATGAAATGACCGTGTACATAGGTAAGTACTGTATCAGTTTTCAAAAGTACAAAATATAAGATTAGAAAAAAAATGTAATATGGTCTCCTGAGGGTCTGTCTATTACCATATAATATTAATTCCCATCTACAAACACACTTCATTTATTTTCATTGTTATGCTACAGTCACTTCTAGAAACATGACATTATTAACAACATAGTTGTGCTGCTGCAAAGCTGTATGTGGGATGAATACGTGCAATCCTGCGGGATCTTCTTTCTCACGGCCTTCCACAAGGTTCTTCACGAGATTGTTCACCTAAGTAACAAAATTGTGGAGGCAAGTTTTAATATGCATATTTAAAATTAAACAAAACTAATATTACGTCTGCTCTTAATCATATATTACCTCATGGTATTTTAGCCATTACTGGTAACAGTCCTAGATTTTTGTACCATTCTGGTAAAATTTAAGATTTATATCAACGGCCCAGTTCAAGAGGGAAACAACTCAAAATGTGAAGTTTTGAGAAACCTGCATTTTAAAGCTTTATGCTGCTGTGAAAAATTAAAGGATCACTGAAATTACTCTCAATTCTGTTAATGATATTTTATATACTGATATTAATACTATAAGTTTCAAATTAGGGTGTTTTAATTGGATTTTTCACTCGAATCCTGGTTGAGGTTTTCCCTCAACTCATTATGACCTGGGTAACTATTGGTACTGAATCCCGGACTCATTTCACCGGCATTATCACCTTCATCTCATTCAGAAGCTAAATAACCTGACATGTTGATACAGCGTCGTAAAATAACCTACTAAAAAGAAAACTAGTTTTGATGTGATGTCCGTCATTGTCCAGCTCTATCTTCTGGTTTCCAGTTGTGGTGGCTTGTGTTCATGATTGTGTCGAAAAGGGTGTGTGTTTTGAAATTCAGTTGAGTGTTCAGGATGTGCTGTTGGTGTTTTTTGTATGTTTGTAAATTTCATATTGTTCCAGACTGTGTCAAGTTTCTGGTTTTTTGGCTGGATGTGTAGTATTTTTATGTCAGCAACATAGACACTGACATGAAAATACTACACATCCAGCCAATAAACCAGAAACTTGACACTCTATACTAAAAGCCAGGTTATGAACCGACTAAACAGGAAGTAGTTGGCAAGGCGAGAGGAAAGTGCGGGTTAGAGGGGTAGCCTGTGCAGCGATGACACGTTGAGTATGACGGGGTGGATGGGGGAAGGAGAATGGAGCTTTTCATTGGACCTCACGTGAAAATGTCGTCTGCTAACGAAAATCTGGCAACGGAATCACGGAGACAGTGTAGCCAAACTTCCCAGTTCCTTTGGAGTACCACGTGCATTACGAGTCACATTTCGTACCAGCGTCATTAGCTCGTGCTTTCTAAAACCAGTAATTTTAATTACTAATATTGTTGATAGTGTTATCGAGAACTATAGACAGTAGGTATTTTAAACATATCGGTGACAAACGCTGAACATGCTTTGAATCTCGCGCCACTATTTGGCAATAGAGCTCAGAAAGCAAGCAACAGAACCTTGCTTCCGGTTTAGTCGGTTCATAACCTGGCTTTTAGTACAGAACAATATGAAATTTACAAACATACAAAAACACACCCACAGCACATCCTGAACACTCAACTGAATTTCAAAACACACACCCTTTTCGACACACATCCCACCACAACAGGGAACCAGAAGATAGCGCTGGACCTCACTAGGCTTTGGACAATGATGGACACTATGTCGAAACTAGTCTGCCAGGTAATTTTCATAATATCAACACAGTAAAGAAATTATAACGTTAATCACTTCAGATTTATATTAATTGCAAGCACATCAGATAAAACTCAGCATTTATTATGAATAACTGTATTTAAATCTCATTTCTGTTCTTTAGGTTATTATCTGACTGAAGTCGACTTGACATTTACTAAGCAAATATATATATTGAAATGATATTCCATTCTGATAATATACCTTATCTGGAGCTTTACTTTGATCACGAAGTGTAAGTGTTACACGCTGGTTGAAAGGCCATTGTAAAAGAGCGTCCCATTCACCTTCCAGCACTTGCAGAGAGGCAGTCATATGTCTACCAGTCCACTGACCCAGGCCATTCAATCTTACTTCCACCTTTAAGAGCAAAAATAATTCCTGTGAAATGTTAAATAGTGACCCTTTTTTTTATAATTTCATTAGGCCTACTGCAAAAGTTTGTTATATAATAATAATAATAATAATAATAATAATAATAATAATAATAATAATAATAATTTATTTATTTATTTATTTAATGTGCTGTACAACAGCCAGTGGCCAATTACAGTTCAGCACAAATATAACAAAAAACATAAAACAAAAATAATTATTACACATAAATATAATTACAATTAATTACAATAATGGCGATGAATGGATAACTAAGAATACTATGAGACAATGTTAATTGAGTATAATACCTAAAATAATACATAAATGATAAATCGTTGCCAAGAGCAAACTAAGTCTATACATTGAAGGGATCGAATTCGCAGCCATGCATGTTGGCATTTTTAATGCATCTGGAGACTGGTGAAAGAAATTTCGAATTTCTAATATAGAAAAGTTTGTGGGCTCTCATATCTTTTGTTGGAATACGTAAGGTAATATTGTTTAAGAAAGAGTCACAGGATATATCACCTTTGAGGACTTTACAAAAGAACAGATAATCTAGCTCATGGCGTCTAGCATATAGATTTTGACAATTAAAATATTCACATTTTCTCTCATAACTATACCCGGAATTAATGGGCAGAAATCTGAATGAACATAAGGATATAAATTTTCTTTGTATATTTTCTAATTTAGCCGAGTCCGTAGTTGTAATCGAGTTCCAAACTACAGATGCATATTCGAGTTTCGATCGCACCAATGTATAGTATAGCATTAAAAGAGAATCGGGCGTGGAAAAAGAATAAGTTATTGACCGTATTATTCCTAGCATTCTGATTGCGTGATTGTAAATGTAATCAACGTGACTATGAAAATACAATTTACTGTCAAAGAATATTCCCAAATCTTTTACGCAATCCGTTCTGTTAATTAGTACATTATTTAGATAATAATTAAATTTCAGTGAAGAAGTTTTTCTAGAAAAGGTTATTACGTTAGTTTTGGATACGTTAATTTTCATACCATTGTCTTCCGACCATTTAGCGATTGAATTAATGTCATATTGAAGTGATTGACAGTCAGTACTACTTTTGATTGTACGAAAAATTTTTAAATCGTCTGCAAATAATAAACAGTCAGAACTTATTCTTTTACATATATCATCTATAAATATAATAAATAGGAGAGGTCCTAAAGTAGATCCCTGCGGGACTCCGCAATTTATATTATAAGAATAAGAGTGTATATTAAACAGTCTTACACATGAAACTCTATTACTTAAATAATTTTCTAACCACTTTACGTAGCTTACAGAAAGGCCAATATTTCCTAACTTATGAAGAAGGATATAGTACGGAACTACATCAAAAGCTTTGCTGAAATCAAAATATATTGAATCAGTTTGTCCCTGCGTTTCAATTATTGGTACAATTTGATTTAGATATGTGACCAGGTTAGTGACAGTGGATTTAGTTTTAGTAAATCCATGTTGTGAAGAATTGAGCTTGTTTTTCACATAAAACGATATAATAATAATACCGGTACTGGTAATAATTACTATATCATATTTAAATTACCTCAGCACTGAAGAAAAATTTCAGTTTAGAATATGTGATAACTTCAGGAAAAGAGTGGTATGGTCTTCATAAAATAGACCAGTCAAAGGTTTAAACCCGTCTTTGACCATGAATTTTTTTGGACAATGTTGCAAGTACTCAACAGTAGAACCTTTTGTATTATAATAAATGTGTTATTTACAAATGTCCAGATTTGAGTCTCCTATTTGGAATTATATCTGATGATGATGATGATGATGATGATGATTATGATTATGATTATGATAATAATACCTAAAAGATAGTGCAAAACATTATCATTGAAAAATATTTTCTATAGCTTATTTACTTTGTTCTTATTTCTACATTTCATTTTCCTCTGGAAATAGTTAATATAAAAAACGGTTGAAATTTTGACATGGTCGAGAAATGGCCTGTATATCATGCCTGAAGTTCTCTTATTTAAGGAAAATTTTCGTTTATGTACGGTAAATCTAGGATACGGAATTCTTCGGTTTATTTCTCTCCCAAAGGAAGCCACACAAACTTTTAACTCCCTTAAAAAGAAATGTGGTTTGAAACCGCGACCCTACCTACAGAAAAGTGTGATACGATAACCAATACTGACAGTCCACATAGGACGACTTGAATATGAAGAGATTTATTTTTACTTACCCGAAGTTTGTAACCATGTTGTGAACTGTAAAATACTGGACTGTGTAAGATTGTATTGTTCTCTTTTGCATCAGCCATCTTTGTTTCGAAGTCTGAAATCTTCCACACAATATGACCTGCAAATAATCATTTATTCTTATGAAGTATAACATATAAGATATAATAAAGCTAGGGTTGCCAGATGTCCTGATGTGGCAGGACATTCTCGATTTTCTGTGTCCCACTCATACCCGTTGCGGGATGCAGAATGTCCTGGTTTTAAATATATTACCCATTCCTAAGCAGAATTGAAATTCGCGGACGATGCGGAACAAATGCACCACACACTGTGTTCGGACTTGAGGGGTATGCAAATTTAAGTTTTTATTTTGATGTTTATAATTATGTTAATCTAAATGTTACTTAATAAAAATGTATTTTCGTTTTTTTATAGGGACTATTAAATTGCACATTAATGACATAATATTGTAAATTATAATAAATATGATAAATATTCATTAAAACGTTGCAAAAGTAATTATTTAATTATCTTATACATACATAGGCTACACTGTATTAATGGACTATTATTAAATCGCTTGTATATCAACTGCAGTAAAATGTCCCTCTTTGATATTTTTCTAGCAATCCTAAATAAAGCTCAGTACGGTGAACTACTAGTCAGCACAGCTGATCATGAAATTATCGAGGTTCAGACACAAAATCTCTTTGATACAAGTTGCATGGTTGAGGCTTTTTGATGTAGGCTAAATGTCTATATCGGAAGATCACTAAAGAAATTTGAGTCATGGAGCCGGGTAATGTAATGAGGGAACGAAAAGTGTAAGATAAACTTCGTGCCTCATGGTTTTCCACGTAGTCCATCTCATTCCATGACCAAATGAACTTACAATAGTTCGAAAACTAGAAGGCTTATGATATTAAACCCTATATGTAAAATGATCAGAAAATAGTGAGCTCTAAAAAGGGTACTATATTTATTTACATTTACCATAGTTTAATAATTATTGGCATTATATACACTTTTAACACTTATATTATCACTGATAAATTCTAAATATTACAACAGTAAAGAAGTTGGAAATTTAATCAGTAAATATTATCATCTAGTTTCTTGGGAATGCCAAATTCAAATTCTTATTGAATTTGACATTCCCAACAAACTAGTTCGATTAATTTAAATGTGTCTCAGTGAAACTTACAGCAGAGTCCATATAGGCCAGTATCTATCTTATGCTTTTCCAATTCACTGTGGGCTAAAGCAAGGAGATGCACTATCACCTTTACTTTTTAACTTCGCTCTATAGAATATACCATTAGGAAAGTTCAGGATAACAGACAGGGTTTGGAATTGAATGGATTACTTCAGCTTCTTGTCTATGCGGATGATGTGAATATGTTAGGAGAAAATCCACAAACAATTAGGGAAAACACGGAAATTTTACTTAAACCAAGTAAAGCGATTGGTTTGGAAGTAAATCCCGAAAAAGAAAGTATATGATTATGTCTCGTGACCAGAATATTGTACGAAATGGAAACATAAAAATTGGAGATTTATCCTTCAAAGAGGTAGAAACCTTCAAATATCTTGGAGCAGCAGTAACAAATATAAATGACACTCGGGAGGAAATTAAACGCAGAATAAATATTGGAAATGCCTCTTATTATTCGGTTGAGAAAGTTTTGTCATCTAGTCTGCTGTCAAAAAATCTGAAAGTTAGAATTTATAAAACAGTTATATTACCGGTTGCTCTGTATGGTTGTGAAACTTGGACTTTCACTTTGAGAGAGGAATAGAGATTAAGGCTCTTAGGAAAATATTTGGGGCTGAAAGGGATGAAGTTACAGGAGAATGGAGAAAGTTACACAACACAGAACTGCACGCATTGTATTCTTCACCTGACATAATTAGGAACATTAAATCTAGATGTTTGAGATGGACAAAGCATGTAGTATGTATGGGCGAATCCAGAAATGCATATAGAGTGTTAGTTGGGAGACCGGAGGAAAAAAGACCTTTAGGGAGGCCGAGACGTAGATAGGAGGATAATATTAAAATGGATTTGAGGGAGGTGGGGTATGATGATAGAGAGTAGATTAATCTTGCACAGAATAGGGACTGATGGCAGGCTTATGTGAGAGCGGCAATGAAGGCAATGAACCTGTGGGTTCCTTAAACGCCATTTGTAAGTAAATAAATATTATCATCATTTATAGATCTATTTTTAGTACAGTACAACTAAGTCAAATTAAAGTGAAATTTTCAAATGTAAAGGGTAGCTATGTTATTATTGAAAATAAATGTTGGGAATGGAATACTAGTGGTAGGCCCTACATAAAAGGGTAATTTATAAACTCTATATATTTCATTACCTAAAAAGTAATTTTAATAGAAGACATTTTACGTCCATCTCTTCGGAACCGAGGTCCCACTGTCAACTTTTTACGTTCTTTCACCTCAACCAACTCAGGGGAAAATATCGGGCAATTTATAGGCAACAAGTCTTCGGATTCCTTTGGCCACCATTATTTCTTTCATATTCATTCTCATTTCAAAGGGATACAATACACCCACTTTATGGGCATTTGAGACATCAATGGAGAAGCAATAAAGCAGCATATGGTAGAATTAAAGAATAACTAAGTAATGCCTAACTTTATGTCATGCCCGAAATGTATATCACAATGACAGAAGATTGTGAATAGAGAATTAATTTACTTACTTATAAATGGCTTTTCAGGAACCCGCAGGTTCATTGCCGCTCTCACATAAGTCCACCTTCGGTCCCTATCCTGTGCAAGATTAATCCAATTTCTATCATCATACCCCACTTCAATCAAATCCATTTTAATATTATTCTCCCATCTACGTCTCGGCCTCCCCAAAGGTCTTTTATCCTCCGGCCTTCCAACTAACATTCTATATACATTTCTGGATTCGCCCATACGTGCTACATGCCCTGCCCATCTCAAACGTCTGTATATAATGTTCCTAGTTATGTCAGGTGAAGAATACAATGCGTGCAGTTCTGCATTGTATAACTTTCTTCATTCTCCTGTAACTTCATCCCTCTTAGCCCCAGATATTTTCCTAAGCACTTTATTCTCAAAGACCCTTAATCTCTGTTCCTCTCTCATAGTGAGAGTCCAATTTTTACAACCGTACAGAACAGCTGGTAATATAACTGTTTTATAAATTCTAACTTTCAGATTTTTTGACAGCAGATTAGATGACAAAAGCTAGAGAATTAATTTAGGAGAATAAATTATAGTGCATAAATATCAAGAATTAAAACCAGATTCAAAGATAAACTATAACATTTTACTTTATCTGCAAAAGCTGCAGCTCATGAATTTTCAGAATTGGAGCAAATTGTTGATTATCAAGAATTAAAATCAGATTCAAAGATAAGCTGTAATGTTTTACTTTATCTGCAAAGCTCCATCTCGTGAATTTTCAGAAGTCGAGCAAATTTTTAATTATGAAGAATTAAAATCAGATTCAAAGATAAGCTGAAAAGACTGCAGTGGACTATAGTGGGCTTTATGTTGTCAGCAAACAGCTGGATAAATTAAGAAGATTGATTGATTGATTGATTGATTGATTGATACTGAAAGTATTATGATCAACATCCTTAAACCTTGTTTTTTATTTCACAATAGGTAATATAGTCTATACTTCGGACAGTGATAAAATAAAGAATGGAATAATGATTTCTGAGATGTTTTTATATATTAGTCTTCATGTCTTAATCGAGAATAATGATTTCAGGAATGCTTGTGTTTCTGACTAATATTTTCATTACTACTACAGGTACTTTATTATGCTTTTCTGCAATAGTAGATTCTATTTTGAATCTTCATATAATTTTGAAAAGTTTGATTTCATAAGAGTATTGATGAAAATGGCAGGCTAATATCTGTCTCTAATAAAAATCATTCACATAGTGAAAGTGTATAATACAGACTAATTAAAACTTACCGAAAGACAGAATACTGGAACCACGAACTTGTTTGGTTATTGCCTCATCACATTCATTCACACGCTGTTTCAGTTGAGCTATCTTTTTGGTTTTAGCTTCTGATGTTTCATTGAGAGATTGAATTTTTTCATTTATACTTCGTACTTCCGCTAATTGTTCTGCCCAAAGTCCACTGATCATGATATTTTCACTAGAAAGAAATTCACGGAATTCGTCCACTTCATCACGACACTTTGCTACCACCTCTCTTAAATTGTCAAATTCTCCTTGTTGTTTTTCAATTTGTCCTTTCCAGCCAATTTCACGGTCTCTGTGTTGAGCTTCTAAATTACTGTGTTTGTTTTTCTCTTCGTCTCTCCATTGTTCCAACGTGCAACATAGGTCTTCCAACTTTGCTGCCTCCATTTTGAGTTCTGTCTCAGCACGAATCCTGAGTTGTCTCTCTTGAACCACTTCTTGTAATAACCTGTTAATCTCCTCTTCGTGTCTCATTTTCCATGTTTCAAATGTGTCATTCTGTGTTTGCACTGCTATCTTTAGATCGTCTAATTGTTGATACCAGATACTTGACTTCTCCGCTTCGTAAGCAAGTTGTTGTTCAATGCTATGTCTCTGGTGTCTTTCTTCTATTAGAGCTTCCTTTAAAAGCAGAACCTCTTCTCTCAGTTCGTGGAATTGTGCAGTATTCACCTGCAATAAAATAAAGGTGTATTGTTTTTTAAATAAACAAGTACCACTACACATTATAAACCAGACTGTCAAATCCTAGTTTGTATGGCAATACACTACATGACTCTGAATGAAACTAATAATCTCTCACTATTTACACATAAAAACATAAACACACACACAAAACACAGGTAGCTACGCACAAAAAACACACACGCAAACATATACTTACATAGGAACGAACATGTTAAGAAATCCAATAAAATTAAAGAAGATACATGCTACATAATTTAAATAAAATGTTTAAAAGTTAACTATTGACCTTATACTTTCTTATCAGAAAAGAAAGATCTTTTAGGCAAACTTTCTGGTCACAATTGAGTGGCTGAATGGAATAAGGGCCCATCCCAATCTCAGTTCAGAATGACAGGCTTCAGTAAAACATGTAATAATTTTGCATTTAATTAACCTAGGGTCCTATCTTCAGGTAGAAAGATTGATGTGTATTGTGATACCATGCCAAGAAATAATATAAGATTAATATAAAGAAGAATAATTGGTATCTAATAATAAAGTTTTTCAAATTTACTGCAATTTGGATGAGCCCTTATTCCATTCAACCACTCAGTTCCTATGCCAAATTAATTTTCCAACTGCAGCGATCATATTGGAAAAATGGGCAATGGGAGAATTCTAAAACAAAATCTAAACTATAAACAATTCCAAACATAAGCGTAGGAACATCTTAAAAAAATAGAGTGAAATCCTAATAGGTTACTAATACCAGT